>NW_017259206.1:4589676-4604190 GCF_001594045.1 Atta colombica | reverse complement strand
CTCTCTCTCTCTCTCTCTCTCTCTCTCTCTCTCTCTCTCTCTCTCTCTCTCTCTCTCTGTCACTTTCAGTTACGTTTGAATTATTCGCGACACAGAAATTAAGACATCTTTTAATCTTCGATCGAGCTCTCTTTTTCCACGCTATCTTTTTCAATTCCTTTGAAGTATATTATCAATCGGAATTTTCTCTCATGATTCAATACTGTTTTCATTGAAATTAAGATTATAAAACACATAAAATAGAAAAACATTAATGACTTTTAATGATATTATCAAAATAATACTTACAAAATATTCTTCTATTATCTTTTTGTTTTTATACACTGTTCATTTTATACACTGTTCTAGATATTGATAATGGATAGCATAATTATGTCCAATTATTTCCTTATCGAATATGAAGTCCTAAAAGCGACAAACGATGTTCTTTTCACGGTAAATTTTTACGAAATATTTCTGATAAATATTCTCTCTCTGCGAAATACGCATTTTGCAGTGCGTCAGTCAGTACAGTATCATGCGCGTTGCACCTGCACCGCCTATGTAGATATTCGTACATCGATGCAGCAATTTCGTCTCACCTACTGCCTTTTCGTTGAATTTCGTTCGACCGATATTTATTCGAGCCACTCCCAATCACGGTTCCGTCCAAAATTATTCGAGAATAAAAATCGAATAATTTCATAAGTCGTAATAGCTAAATGGAAATTTTAAACATAGAATTTAACTCGAAATCAAAATTCATGTATCATCGTTCAATTAAAACTCGTGACATCTCTGCTGACGCATCTCCTGTGCACGTCGAAGAGTAAAGGTGTTCAAAATGAATAATATGATTGTATATTGCAATTAATTCAGATGCAACACGAATTAAAAAAGAGATCGAAAATACATCTAAGTTCGGCAAAAACCATAAATTGAAGCAATATAGTGAGTTTTGTATTACAATTCGGAGTAAATGTCCAAAATAAATGTATCATAAATACTAGTAAATGTACTAAAATTCGTGAAATATTTTTCATAACATCTCTACGGGTGTAGAGATCCTTTTATGGAGAAAATTGTACACATTCAAATAAAATTTACGAGTAAACGAGAAATACTCAACGTTTAAATTTTACTTGATATTTCGCAAATTTTCTTTGGAAATAACACAAATTTTTTACATTTATAAATTTATTACAAATACAAATTTAATTATTATGTTTATGGTATCTGAATAATTCTTACAAAAACAAAATTATATCAATGAGAAACTTATTTCGCATTTGAATCAAGAAAACAGTAAGGCATTCTCAAGAAAGTTTAAAATAATTTGCTGTCGTAAAATAATAAGAAATAATATATTGTATTCTGGAAATTGGAGAAAGTGTAACAGCAAAAGGAATATCTATTTACAGATGTTTCAATATATCGTGTCTGTTTTTTACGGAAATGTCGATATCTCATATCTTAACTAAAAGTTTTGCGTGTGCACTCTTGTTACGATATTCTACTATCTCGGGAATACAGAAGAGAATATAGAATAAATGGAAGCAAAAGATACATCATTGGGGCTTTGGCTTTGGTCCAAAAAAGACTCGACAACTTCGTCGATGGTATTCCGACCGACTGCGAAAATAGAAAAATATGCTTCTTCATTCGCTGTTCTGCGACTCGTTTATGTATATTTTAATAAATAACAAATAGCTGTAACAGAGTTAGTAACTGAATTACACGATAATTAATAAATGATACTTAAAATTCGGAACGATAAAACGCGAAGAGAATGATGAGCAAAATATTACAAAGTATCATTAAGTTTTTAACTGCAGATTAATAAAATAACGTCGAAATATATAAAATACAATGATTCGCATGTGCAAAATGATATTTGTACTCGCTCACAAACTATAGTGAAATTAATTCATTCAGTGATGAATTAATGCACTCGTGCAATTAATATAGCTATATGCAATATGATAACATCTATTTCGAGTATGTGTACTTTGAAACGGACCAAATTCGATCGCTAATATATGTATAAGCCATATAAGCTAATTTAGGCATTTCCGCTTATGCTATTGATTTTATCGTTCGTCCATGTAACACGGATTCCACTTTTAAAATGGAGATTGCAGTATGATTGCCTGATAGGCTGCACACCACAAATTGGGGTAGCCTGTACTCGGTATCGATTTTCTTTGAAAATTCAGTATGTAACACGATTAACGGAGGATCTACGGTAATTGCAATTTTAACCGTAATTAAGCAATGCAGGATGGAAATTAAAACGAGCCAGTATGCAAAAATAAATATTGCTGACAAAATTAAAATTCTTATTTTAACCAAATGCAATGTTTTATTCAATTTTTACGTTGCATTATTATTATTTATTGGTATTTTATAATGCAATCGTACAATGTGATAATTTTAATTATTAATTGCTTTTATATAAATTTTTTGACGTAATAATCTATATATAATTATAAATTATTTCAAAATTTATTCTCCGTGCCTTATTTTTTTTATATGCAAATGATATACGATTATATTCGATATACGAAATATTTGATAATTAATATATAATTAATAATTCCTTCTAACTAGTGTAAATTCAAATATAGAATATCTCTTATCTCTTATCATTGGGACATTCATATTTTCGAGGCATGAAATGCATACTTCCGTCCGTATACAGATGCACTTTCCAGTATGAAATGAGACTACCAATCTACATTTGAAGAATTTTTACGAGAGGTTGGACATAGGAGGATTACGTAGGTGAAATACGAATGAGAACATTCGTCCATCTCTTTCCTTTTCTTTTTATATTTCTTTTATATTATATAAACAAGTTCGTTCTGGATTTTGACTGCATTTAAAAAAATTCGAAAAGTAGAATTTTATATTTAAGCAGAATATGTAAATATCATGTACGGAAGTCTATCAAATTAAATGCGCGATGAACTTATCTTTATTCTAAAAAATTTTAATTAACCGATTTTGATCGATGTTTGATCTACATATTATTTATTACTTGTCTCTCGTGAATCTTTTTTCTATCTTAATTTTTAAAATAATACATAAGTCTTAATAATAATTTACTTCGAGGAAACTATCACAACTATTCGCAATCAATTCTCCTTGAAATAAGTTGTTAAATACAAAAATCTATGAGATAGGGATATATTTTTAAAATATTAGATTTTTTGGAAAATTTAAACACACATTACTGCAGTATACAAAAATTTTTGTATAAAACATTTTTCATCTCATTCATTGTACATCTCATTCATTGTACATTTCGTAGAAATCAAATATAAGTGTCAACTTATTCTTTAGTACATACCTTAGTTTTTGGCATTCTTACTACACGATGGGTCTTTCGTGTTCTGGATTAATTAATTTTCATCACTTTTACAAGCATATAAAAATTATTAAGCAATTTTTACATATATTTAGACATCTTTAGAAAGTATTTTCAAAATTGTATATTTATAATAAAGTGTTATATACAATTGTTGTATATAACATTGTAATATATAAATTAACGAAAAGAAATGCGCAAGACACGAAAGATGTGTATTAAAGGTTAAATTTGATTCCTACTTGAAAAGGATTGTTTTATCCCTTAAATTTCAGATTGAACCGATATAAGAAAATATACATAAATATATAAAAAAAAATGTCTTAAATTTTACAACATATATTTCAAAGAGAATCAAGTCGATTCCGGATAGTTATGACAAGTTCCTTAGAACTTCCTTGAGAATAATATGATAATAATGATAATTTAGTCATTAAAAAGCCACACATAACTGGGACAGGTTTTAGTCAATCATAACGAACGTAACAGCAACGAATGTAAAAGTGTTTTTGGTCACGATTAACATTCATAGGTTACCTCGCCGGTCGCGAAAGTTTATTGATATGTTTGTAGGCTGCGTGCCAACTCGAACGAAATTTCACCTTCTCGCGCGTTTTATCGAAACGGAAGTAACGAACGAATACTTTCACGAGCTCTTCCGAAATGCGCGGATCCTATACGGAGAACTCGTGTTGAAACGATCGATGATACTTATTTCGAGTTTCGATGATATTTGGTAGTACAATCGCGAATAATTATTGCAAACGAGACTCGAGCTGTAACAGGAAGTTGGCGCATTATTCAAAGCAGCTTTCAATGTCATTGAGGTTAGTCACGCGATGCAGGGCACATGTTATCGTATCCGTACTGTAAATCAAAGATATCAACTTCTAATTGCTTCGTCCAGCAGTAATAAAAAGCTCAAAAACTTTTTTTTCATTATTAAAATATATATTATCACAAGAGTAAAATATATTACTTTCAATTAGCATAAAAATTCTATAAAATATTTTTCTTTCAAATCACTTTTCCCAAAATCGGATTGGTTGCTTCAAAGTTATCATTCATGAAGTAAAGTCTAGAAACGTTGATTATAAAATAAAGAAATGAAAAAAAGTTTTATGCAGTTAAAACTACAGTGAATTTGATTGCTCAATCGTTAAAATGATCGTCGCTTTTATTACAGTTTAAATTCTCTCTCTACTAATACATACAAGTTAGAATTTTAAGTATCTACTACGGTGAGAAAATTTTTATTTAGCACAAGTAAATTTCGCTGCCGATATATTGACGCGCGCAATTTCGACAAGTGGCGGTTAAGGAAACACGCGTACCTCGGAAATACCCAATTTGTCCTACAAGAGGTGAGTACCATTACAATTCACGTGCCATTGCATTATCTCCTGTATTCTAATCTGCCAATCGTGCATCTAAGCTTTTATCGATCCATCACCATTGTCGTAATCATTCTCGTTTGTTTATCAGTCGCCTTTGCACTATCACTCTATTAATGATATCACCGTTGAAATTTTATCATACTATTATAGCAAACGAACAGTATCAATGATGTTTAATCAACCAGTCTATTCCGTGAAATGTATCGCGACTGTTGAATGCTTGTGTAACGTACAAGTGCACAGCGAAACATTGTGCAATGTGCTCTAGTTCGTCATCGGTTCGACCTACGAGGAGTTGTATTGTTTTGCGTATAAAGTGGTGAGTGGTGAAAAGAATATCGTAATTTTTTTTGAGAAAATAATAATTCAATTTTATAAATTGATCAATGTATTTGTCATAAATAATCTTTTCTCGCAATGTCAAACATTATTATATAAATATCAAAATTTCTTTTCTTATATTATAAACAATAGTTCTCAAGATCTTTTGATTTTTTTATTTTATCGTGAAGTTACTATATCTTAACGTGTGTAGTCGTTCCATATCAATTTATCATTCGTATAGAGAAAAAAGTAATGTGAACCCCACTTAAAATTTTTGTTATAATTGATATCTTCCAAAAGAGATATTTTTAATCTATTTTTAAGCCGGAATCAGACTATGCATTGAAAATTGAGATTGAAGATTGAAGACTGAAACCAATGAGGACAAAGGAATTTTAGCTCCTATTATTTTGATTGATCATATTTCAATCTTCAATGCATAGTCTAATCTTCAATGATTCCGGCCTTAGATCAAAATTGTGAAATCACTGTGCCGTCACTGTACGACCTTTTTATTGACAATTGGTGTTTATTTATTACGATATATTAAAGGAGATATATTTAAATTTTTTCATTTTTGATTTTCAGTATGAAGTTTGATGTGATTTAAAGTTTAAGTATAACAAGTTTATATCTTAATTCTTAAAGTATTATTCTATTTTAAGTAGATAAGAAAGCTTGATTAACTATATTTTCGCTAGAATATAATTAAATGTAAACTTTGTTAAGGTTTCTGTATAGGGTTTTCCTCAAAAGCGGGTGATGTGAGCTTCAAGTTTTTAACAAAAAAACATTGTAAAGCGGTATTTTTTGTTAAAAATATTTTACCTTTGTGTTTATCATTTTAAAATGATTTTAAAAAGTCCCTATTCGCGAAGCAGAGAAAAGATGACAAATATTTATGACGACAGAATCAATGCAAGAATATTGTTTGGAGAATATTATTAACCGTGTTCATGAAAAGAAACTTTTGAATCTGATAATATCTCAATACATTCAGAATTTTCTATAAATTTAAGCTTTATGGAAAGTCTAAATAAATCTGAAAAAAAAACAACATTTTGTAGAAATATAGAAGAAGACTCCTTTACTATCACATTCAGATTGTAATATATGTCTTTTCAATTAAATGATTTGGTTTGCTATCTTAATCAAGTGTATATATTATATAAAGTTTGGATTACATAAATATAATTGAAACAATAAAAATTATACAAAAATGGAGACTCACTTACTTTTTACTCTATTATTTTACTATATTATTGAAACCAAAAAGCTAAGTGTATGTGAAATATTCATAATCTTTTGAGTCAATAAAGACTAGAATTTTTCTTATCAAGACAAAAATTCAAAGACTTTTCTTTGTAATTTTTATCAAAACGATCTGAATTTTTCATTCCTTTGTCTTCTAAAGAATTATAATCTTATCGAAAATAGGACTATAATTCTTCGGAAAGATTTTCAATGTTTAAATATCATATCGCTAAAAATAACAGCATTAACTTTTCGTGACTCACCTCGTGCACGCATATCGACAACTGACCGAACATTCTTGTTAAAACGTCGCCGCGTGTGGCGGTGCTCTTTAGGGATTCCAAGCTCGTCGAGGCTCGTCCAGTACGTGCCGCTCTTTTATCATGGAGTTTCGCCCGTATCGATCGACCAGTCGTTGCAACAACCAGTTCCCACTAGACAGTCGCTTGGAATCATTCGCAGACGTACCTTCGCACGATATCACGGTCAAGGTGGAGCTTTCGACGGATCTAAGATGACAACTACCAACCAGGCTGGTTGTTCACCAACCTGGAGGATTTGCACAATTCTTCTGTTAGTCTGCAAGTTTGCGGCCGCGAATATACAGACCTTCGTCGTGAGCAATACCGTAGATGATCAAATCGGTAAAGATTTCTTCGTGGGACCCTGTCTAGTTAACACTAATCAGACGTGTCCCGATGAAGAAGTGACGTTCTTTCTCTTTACCAAACACAATCCAGAAGAGGGACAACAATTGTTTGTGAACGATACCAGTTCAAATCTTGCCGATACTAATTTCATAGCGACGTTGCCCACGAAGATCATTGTTCATGGTTACAATTCGGATATGCAGCTAAGTTACTTGGTGGATGTTAAGAACGAGTATTTAAAGAGGGCCAGTTACAATGTTATAGCGATCGATTGGCACCGTTTGGCGATAGCACCTTGTTACCCCATAGCCGTCCATAACGTGCCTCACGTGGGCGACTGTCTGGCACAGCTGGTTGACCGTCTAAGAGACTACGGTGCCAAGGACATTCACGTAATCGGCTTCAGTTTGGGCGCCCATGTTCCAGCTTTCGCGGCCAACGTACTACGACCATACAAACTTACGAGAATCACTGGTCTCGATCCGGCAATGCCGCTTTTCATTACCGTCAATAAGGACGAGAAACTCGATTCGAGCGATGCTGAATTCGTCGACGTGTTACACACGAATGCCTTTATTCAGGGTAAAATCGAACCAAGTGGTCATATTGACTTTTACATGAATGGTGGAGTCAATCAACCTGGTTGCTGGGAACATGGAAATCCCTTCGGATGCAACCACCACAGGGCGACGGAGTACTTTAGCGAATCGATCAACTCGAAAGTCGGTTTTTGGGGCTGGCCATGTCCCGGTTTTGTAGCTTATCTTCTGGGTCTCTGTCCGCCCAGATTTCCCGCGGTACTGATGGGTGAGGATGTCAATAGGAAGTATCAGGGTTTTTATCTGGTAAAGACGAAGGCGCATAGTCCATACGCGGAAGGAATGTTCACGGTGGAGGATTTTTATCAGCAGAATCTTTATCAGTGATTACGACAGTAACTCATTTGAACATTTTTTTCTCAAGGTAGAGGAAGACTACATTACGAAGATAGACTATATAATTTGATGAAACGTAAAAATATGGATATCTTACTGCAAAAACGAAAAAGAATCTTTCTGTTAACTCCCCCTCGCGTGTCGGGAAGTTCGAAACGTCTCGACGATGTATTTTATTGAGGAAATATTGTAAGTTATTCAGTCGTAAACTCTAAATAGAATACATTCAAAGATATATGAGTCTTTGAAAGAAAGATATATTGCGTAAATTAATTGACGCATTATATCTTAGAACTTTAAAAAAGTATTATGTAATCTGTATGTAAATAGCTTTTATTTTTAAAGATAGTGTAATACAATTAATTACAAATAAGCTTTGTAAGATCCTACGTAGAAATTTATTTAGTTGCTGGAAAAGTATTTGTTGTTATATATTACAGTTCATAATGAATTGTTACACATTATTACTATGAATGCAAAATGTAAATAAGAACAAAGTTATTTCGATATATTTTAAGGGCTTGAAAGCGATATAAAAAGTATAGATATTATTACTATTATACATATATAAAATATTGTGTTATAAAAATTTTCAAACAAATTTATTTATGATCGTCTCAAGTGATGACTTACAAATATTATTTTTAAATGTGTAGAACTTTACAATCAACAAATTTATAATTCATATTTATATACTAATACTATATATAAATAATATTTACAAATTATTACTCGAGATAATCATAAACAAATTTGTATAGAAGTTCTTATAAAATAACGTTGTATATATGCATAATAATACACGCAAAGATTTTGCTAAAGAGTACTTATCTAATAAAAATTTAATAAGATACAGATCTGAAAATAATTTTATTATAACCATCAAAATAATGTAGGATGCTCAAACTAATTGCAAGAATTTTTTTATAGTATTACTCATCATGCTTAAGATTCCCGCGTAATCATTTTAATAATCCAATAAATTTATTTTCAAATGTGTATCTAGCTAAATTTTTAGATACTTTAGCAAAATCATTCTTTCCATATAGTAGTACCGGCATAATATGGAAAAATTATGCATATTCCGAGAAATACTACTATGACTAAAACTTTTGTTATATACCAGTACTTGACGTCTCCAATACTATAATGTTCATTAAAGTTTATAGAATATTATATAAAAATAGGAGTATAAAATTATTTTGCTATTCAATTTCTGCATCAACCATGACAAAAAAAAAAGAAAATGTAATTAAAAGTAATAAAAGAAAGACACATGGATATTAAATAATAAAATTTTATCAATCAGGTTGATTGTTTCAATTGAATAAAATGACTAGTGTTAAACTAGAGACTCATGAAACATTTCAAGTACAGAAGCTGTTATGAGCTCGTGAATGTAATACTGCACAAGAAGATTTAGCAATAATTATGTCAAAGTCAGACAACTGCAATGTTGAGATCTGTTAATTGATATCTGGTTAATTGATATCTAAAATCAGAGAAAATTGGGAGAATATGATCGCGATGTGCTCATACAGTTTCTTATCGATCCAATGTACAACGTTCGAAAGTTTTTAATCGGATCTGTCCATCTATCTGTCCATCTTTTACTTGTCTATCTATCAAGTTATTCATTTGTTTCAATTGTTTCTCTTTTGACACATTGTCACGATATTGTTTAAGCATCAATCTCGTCTCACGCTATTTATTATTCTATAAGTATTCTTCGTACGTATAACAAAACAAATATGCGGCTGATTTTTAAAAAATATTAATATATATATGACATATCGTATTATATACGTCACATAATAGAGTTTGAAATGAAATACGAATTGATTGAGAATATATTATAAAAAAAATTTTCTGTGAGCACCATTTATCATTTTATTTTTTTATTTGTCTTGATTATCGAGAAAACATATTGAAATGCTCGATATCAAGGAAATAGTAGTTCTTATTGAAAATCCGAAAGCTTTATGAACTAATGCTGTTAAGTTCTCAAGAATTGATCTCAGGAGAATAAGAGTTATTATTACCAGTTATATGTCATAAAAAACATTTTTCGAAAATAATGTCGCACAATAGCCGATTATTTTCAATTTAACTGAGCTTTTGCAAAAATATTTTTGTTACATTAAAATTTTTATAATTAATTTTGTGATGTAATAATATACATATAAATCATTATTAGTTAAGTCGAAGTACGTGTTAATTATAATGTAAAATATATTTATTTGATACTTATAATAATCCTGATGATGCCAAAATTAATGTATCGGTATTAGTAATACTTTGACAAATAAAGTAAATGAAATTTTAGAAAAATAAAGTAAATGAAATTTTAGAAATTGAACAAATTCATCTTATTTAAATCTGAAAATATTCCAAATTATTTTTAGATATTTTATTATCAATTAATAACATCAAGTAAAATATTCAATATCGATATTAAATATAATTGAAAATTTGATTAAATGTTCTGCGATTATAATATTCTATATTTTGCTTAACTGTGACAGATATTCTTTGTAAGTACAAATTTTCGTTTAATCGTATATATTCGTTATATCACATGTTATGTTACAACAAAATAGATTTATTATAATAAGCATACAAATATATATTCAAAATGTATATTGATTTACACTACATTTACACTTCACTTTTATCGATAAATGTGTGCATTAATTTCTGAAATTCTATATATAATGTAAACTATTATTACATGTCCTAAATGTATATTCTTATCGGTCAAAATGAGATATAAATAGACTATTGTATTTAAAAATAGGAATCAAATAAAATTTGGCAAACTTATTTTATATGTTATTTTAATGATTATTATTCTTTTTATTAATTTATCTCATTTTATATCACATTAAAAAAATTACTAATAATTATATATTTTATGTATACCATTTGCGCATTTGTAAACTTTTATTCTCCACAGAGTGGAGGGAAGGGATCATATATCCACATTTTATATCATTGATTATATATCAAGCGAAATTAAATATCATAATTTGTAATTCTATAGTTCATAATTATATCTTCTCGTGACAAAAAATTTTTTTTCTTTAATTTTCAACGATGCTAATACATTTTTTACGATTTTAATAATAGATCGAATAATCCGAGACAGTTTAAGTTTTTTTACAAAAATTTATTTTTGTAATTGTTCATTCTTAATTATGAGATACCTAATATTATTGCAATCTCTCTCTCTCTCTCTCTCTCTCTCTCTCTCTCTCTTTCTCTCTCTCTTTCCCTCTCTTACTCTTTCTCTATCCACACGACCATCCGTTAACCTCATTTTCAGAGAGCCGCACATATAATGCGATTCAATCAACTTAATCCGCGGTATCAAAGCATTTGGAATCCAAGCGGCCTGATTCGAATGTTAATGAATGCGAGAACGTTCCTGGGGATTTCGCGCGATTGTATCCAAACAATTCGTTAGCAACTAACGAGATCCTCGTTACCAGCTACGTGACGGCAAGAATGATTGGAGTAAAAAGCGCGAGACGGTGAGTGATCTCTCTCTTCCGAGTAAACTCAATTGTCATAGTTTAAAACCGAACGACAAATCTCGTCGCCAGCAACAGGTTGCACTCGACACTAATTTGTGAGATCGTCGTCTCGCGTCTGCCCAATTAAGACTCTTAAATCAATTTCGGACTAGTTTCTTTTGAATACAAGATCGACGTGATTGGTAACAGGCGACAAATCGCTGTCATTAAGCACCATTTTGAAGATACATACAAATTGTTATATTATTATTGCTTTAAATAATTAAACTTTTCAGAAATTTAAACTCTTTAGATATAAAATAATCAAGTTTCTCTGGAGGCTCTTATAATAAAAGTCTCTCTCTTATAATAAAATTATAAATGCAGCGCATTTACAAACATCTCCTTAATGTTAGACTACTACAGAATGTATTCTTGTCGCTCGCAACTGCAATTTCTATTCTTATCGAATGCACAAAGCATATCTCTTGAAAAAAAAATTAACATCAAACGAGGAATTGTCTATCTTGCCTCTATCTTTCCATTTGCAAACGGAAAACTCGACTGATTATCATACTTCGCGAGCGGTTAACGGCAGTCGTATTAAAAGTTGCTCGAATAGTTGGGCGAAGCATTTCCTTGAATATACAATTTAAACTTAAGCGGGGAAATGCACATCCTTACTGGCCGCAATTCCGCATTCTCGCCATCGCAATGGACCGTCGAGGGAAGAGTTGATGGAAAGAGCTGATTCGCGCTAGTCTCTCACGTGAAGTGCTCAAGAATGCCAATCTCGGGAATAGAACGCGAGAAGTCTTCGAGAAAATAGAAGGACTGAGGAAATAGAAAGAAAATAGAAAGGAAAAGGAGTGAAACTTTTCCAAAAATGCTCCGAATGCATATGTAATATTCATAAAGAATAAATCATGCAACAAGTAGATAGTACTCTGTTATTACAACATGCGATGCAATGGAAATAGAAGGCAAACTAATTAACAAACTTAACTTAGATAGCTTCTCAGCAAGTTATACAATTTTCTAATCAATAAAAAATATAAAGATTTAAGATGTATGTTTAAAAATTTATCAATCTCCAAAAATATATCGTATAATTTTTCGAAAAAAAATTTGTTTCCCAGAAGCCTTTTTTACGGGACTTTTTTAATAGCTTTACTTGTAACGAATTTGGTTTCTCGATCCACATTTATATGGAGGTATATCACGATATTGTACGTCCAGATACTCGACATTGCACGCGAAATAAAAATGTGGGAGGAAAATCCTGTGTAGTCCACTTTCCATGATTTATCCCGGCATATGCGCACACAAACATGTCTCTCTCGGCTAGGTGATATATACGCATGCCCTCGCAGGCGTAGTATCCGAGATAATTTGAATTCGCCGAGTGGAATATAATTTAATAAAACTTTACCGCGCGGAATTCGCATTAACTACGCGTTACCTTAGTTCTGCCTCCTCGGCTGCTTACTTTATCCTGGGATTGTTTTCGTAAGCAAATTTCTTTCGTAAGATTTACGATAGTCACGATTCACGATGCTATACGTTTGAATATTTTGGAAACTTGGATAATTTTCTCTTGGTATTATCAACCATACCTGTATGTACGTGACTGGTAGTTTCTAAATAATTGCTGATTCACGCGATTAGCATTGAATATTTCGAAATTATGAGATAAGTTCGCGCAATCTCAAATGTGCCAATGATACGTGCTGCCCATATTTGAAATCATCAAAACTATTTTATTCTACGTTTTTTGTTCAAAATCAAATAATGATTTTTCAATAATCGAGAAATATTTAAGATAATTATGAAACTGCGTCGAAAAATTTATAATGCTACTCAAGCACATGGAATATTCAATTTTCCATATGAAATCCAACATGAAATTCGGTTCTCTATTAATTCCAGTGCAATGGAATTGGATATATAATACGTCGATAACGTATTACAAAGGTGTGATTCAATATAATATCCATGCAAAATCGCTCAAAATCGTCCCAACAATTTATATCGATTACGTCACATCTCAATAATAATTTTGTAAATCGTATAGAAATTACCATCAAATAAATATATTCTCTTTTATTAAATGACAATGAACTGAATAAACTACACTAAACTACATTATTAAATTTATAATGGCAAATTATAGTCAATTTGAATTATTTTTAATCATTTCGTCATTGTTCCTATTTAATATTTAATATGTCGCTAATTTAATTAAACAATGGAGTTTCTTGAATAAATAATTTATTCAAGAAAACAAATTAAACTTGACTCGAATTTAGTTTATTATTTACTAAGTACACATATTAATATGGATGTTGTTTATTTGGAAATTAATTATAGAAATAGATTGATTTACACATGGAAATTAATAATAACACACAATGTTATTCTCAAAGGATCGGGATTTGGGAATATAGTTTGTCGACACACAAAAAAAATATCAATTTACTGCTAGGAAAAGTGATTACTCAATTTATTTTCTCTCTTTTAAGTTACTCTCGTTTATCTTTAACAAAGAATATTTTTTTGATAAAAATCTTAAAATATACTTATTATAAAATTTTAGAAAAAACTTATTATATATTATGTACTCAAAACAAGAATTTATTTCTTTTTGAATATTGATTGAAGAAACGAACTTTTCGTAATAAGCAACTCGAATTTGTTTTAATTTAATAAACTTGATTAAGTATTAAACTTATTAGGACTTAGAATATATTTTAACAAAATTTAATGCTTCTGATACTTATAATAGACTTGCGGATGAATTTTTGAATTACTTGGAATAAGTAATCATCACTTGCATAAAATAATTATTACCTGTGTATTTCTCTATAATAATATATTATTGCTCCTTTAATATCTAACAGTGTATCAGTCAAGACATGAGTAACTTATGCAATTTTTATCACTTTCAAATAATTAATTATCGTCATATTGCGGTCATACATAATGATCTATTATTATGCACGATCAATAAGTAATAATTAAGTACATTAAAATAGACCTTCTCTTTCTCTTTTTTCGTTTCTTCTCTTATTATTATACATTGCAGCTTGA
>NW_017259206.1:4569287-4589576 GCF_001594045.1 Atta colombica | reverse complement strand
CATACATATATATATATATATATATATATATACACTACATGAATCTATATATATATATATATATAGATATATATATATATATATATTTGTAGATATATATACTGAAAAACATGTCAATTAGAGTTAAAATAACTATTACTATTTTTTTCCTGTCCCTATTATGAAAATTATTTTCAAATACGAAGTTTATGAGCGTTATTGCCATTATATACGCGACCTCAATTGCCAAGAAATCAATACTGATTATTCCGAAATAAACGTAACATTTACGCCGATTTTGAGATACAAATCATTGCTTGCTGTTATTACTAGATGTCATCATCAGTTAAAAATATAAAAAAGCCCATCAGAACTTACATCAGCTGTTCGGATGCACAGAAAATTCTTTATTTTCGTGTAACAAAACGAATAAAATAAATGTTCGACTCTTTAATTCGGGTTCTTATCAATATAAATCGAAATTACATAAGTAACGCAAATTCCAAGATGGTGATTCTCAACAATTTAGCTCGATCTTTTTTTAATCCAAATACCAAATTAGCTATGTAATGAATAGCTAAATGATTATCAAAAATATTAACTTATACAATAATGATATAAACATTATATAAAGTAAAATCGAAATCATATACACTGCGTCAATAAATAGAATCACATCGCTCATCAGATTGTTAGATTTTTTTATATTTTTCACTGACAGATTCTTTCGAGCCTCATTTTATATAGATGTCATCAGTTTTGTTGGTGATTTTGCTAAAAGCCCTTTATGACGCGGATTGCAAGGAGATCAGATCCCAGAAAACGTGATCATCCAGCCTCATGCATATTCCAAACTGCATTCGTCCGTCAGCTTGGAGAGCCCACTTTTGGCACTGTTGTATTCCGACTGCCACATAACTTGCATCATGTGATTGCCTCCGCGTATATATGGTGATGGTTGCTTTGGGATAGTTACTTTAGAGAATAGGATGTTACCCGGAAAACTAAAATTACCCTTCATTAAACTTTAATAATACAATATTGCTAGTGCGAATACAACTTGGTAATATAAATATAATAATTGTTGCTACATTCAAAATGATTATATCGTTAAAATTATTTCATGTAGAAATTTTCTTTTTTGTTACAATTCTTGAAAGAATAAATTATATTATTTATTCGACGTATCGCATCGATAGAAGAACAAGTGTGCAATTCTAATTTTATCAAGAATACTAATCATAAATTTTAAAATATGTAAGTATATAATTTTTAATGTTTTATTTATTTGTTTAATTTTCTTTATATTTTACTAATCGTGAGATGTAATATTGTGATACATTTATTTTAGAACATCATAAATATCTGTTTGAGAATACGATATCATAGAATAATGTTTGAATAACAAGAATATAAATCTGCTGACGATAAAAATCTTTTTCTGCTTTTCTCGAAGCCATTTTCGCGGCCCTTCTACAGTTTCGGCATTGATCGTAAATTTTTGGCCGGATGGCATTCTTTAAGGCTATGTCGATCCTTTTTTTCGATGCCCTGAAAAATGTCGTTCGTGAACAGCGAATTTGCGGAAAACGCCGACGTCGTTGAGGAGATCAAAAAATGGCTCTCTCCTTTTATGAGATGGAAATTTTACCGTGGAATGCACTCTCCTCTGAGAGACATTTTGAATTAAGAGAGATCACGCGAAAATGCATACTCGCGCAGTTATTTGGTAGATAAAATATCAATTTTGACAGTGACTATAAATCGGCACTTTTTACACAAAATAATTGAGAGAGTATTGCTTTCAATACAATAATACGACTTAAAGTTAAATCATTCTTTTTTGTTATTCTGTTCGCAATATTAACTTAAAGTAAATGTAAAATGGCAAAAATAAAAAAATGCATCTCTTTAAATATGGTATAATAAATCTCCCTCTTTATATCTCGCCGTATTGATCGTCATTACAGTCGTTTAAAATTCAAGCTATGCAGCGAAAACGTATAATAGAGTAATATATCATAAGCGGTGCAACATTTTCACAAAAATATGAGAAATGCATGCTACGATGTATCCTTCTGCATAATGTAACATAACATTATTACTGTATTTTGTCACACGAATCGAATGGTATAATATCAAATTTGTAATACGATACAGAGAGAGAGAGAGAGAGAGAGTAATTAATCGTTTTATTGTGCAAGCGATCGTTTTTCAACAAGATATGTTAAGAGCCATTGATTTAAATCACTCGTATGAACGAGAAGCTGTTGCTTTCACATCACACTGTAAAATAGCGATCCTGAATAACTAAGCGCGATTATGTCGTATAGAATAATAATACTTGGTTAAAATATATTCAACGATTCTCTTTAAATTAACAATGTGATGCTTGCCGTTTGCACGTAGACATAATACATACGAAAGCACAAAAGTCGGAACTTTTATGAAGCTAATACGCAGTTGCCTCGAGTTTCTAAAGTCGTGCATGGGTTTATCCCTCACGTCCCGAGCATATATTTAACGCTGCAACGCTTATTTGCACTGAAAAATCGCGTAAGCCAGTAAAAACGCAGGAATGTCACAAAGCTGCACACTTCTTTGCCATTCAGCGACGTGGACGTCTGTAATATTTTCACATTTTTGAAAACATTTATTACTTGCATTTCTCTGTGACATAAATACTTTTTCAATACATCAGTTAATTCTATTAATTTCTTCTGGGCCGTGTATGTTTTTTAATTCATGAAAGAGATTTCAAAATTTTCGAAAATGATTTGAAACAATAAAATTTTTAAACAATAAAAAGAAAGAATAAATAGCCACACACAAGATCTATAAAAGTCACTTATTTTACTTGTATGTCGTTAACAAAATAAAAAGATCATAGACGTTTCCGCCAAGATTTGACCATTTTTAGTATGTAAAAATTCAATTCGCGATCAATTATAAAATTCAATGTCAAGATAAATGCAAAACAACATAAAAACGCTGAGAAATTGTTAAATTCTAATAACTTATCTTTAGTTTAATTTATTTATTTTGTAATTATCAAATTATTAAAATTTATGACTTACTTTTATATTGACAACTACGAATTTAACAATTTCTAAGCGTTCTTGGCCGAAACGTCTATGATCTTTTTATTTTGTTAACAAAATAAGTTTAAATAAATTACTTTCTCTACATAGACCTGCGTGTGAATATTTATTCCTCTTTTTTATTGTTTATGTTCATAAAGCCACGTTAGAATTATTAAATTTTAAATATTTTATTGTAAAAGAGAAAATTTCTCAATATTGATAAATGTGATTTTAAACGAGAATATTTTAGAAAATCTTGATATATATATCTCACAACTTAAAAAATTATATACGCAACGAATTGTCAGAATGAATTGTCGTTGCGAGTTGAAATTGTGACAAATCTTGTGTGGCAAAAAGGACGGATTTTACGCTATTCACGTCCTCGGCTTTCACTCCAGTATAATCGCGCGAGATGTCAGAATCACGCCATGATGTACGGGCACCCGAAATCGCCCAAACTTTTGCATAGTTACCGTAAATATGTGCAACTTCGCCGGGAAGTCTATCAAAGATCGGTCATCTTATCCCTGTCACGTTCCGCGCGTAGATTTCACTCGCGACACCACGGGCCGAAAAATCACCAGGAACGTTAACCGCATTTCCTCTCGACCGAAATTTACGAAATCCGTTTGACCCGGATTCCACTCGCCCATAAAGCAAACAAACTGTGTTCCGTTCCGTTGAGATAAGTGACGGCTGAAAGAGCGCAGAAAATTCACCGCGTAATCGCATGCGGAAAAGCGCAATGCGTATCGCTGTCACTTTCGAGAAATAGATTGCATATATGGATGTAAATTTCAAAACTTGAGAATTTTTAATCTTGTTCTCCAACTGTTATATGTTGCCCTCATAGAAACGAATTTCAAATTCCTTTCTATGATATGAGAGGTAATAATATTTGTGCGCTTGTTTGTTATTGTACTCGAAATAGTTCTTACATTGTAATATTATTTTCAATAAAGATAATATTTTCTGACATGTGCACTTAAACGAAGATAACAATAAAACAATAACAATATTAATTAATAAAAAGATACTAAAATAAGGTAATACAATTTCGAACATAATGCAATTCTCTCCAAAGGAAATAAGATTTCAATTCAATTTTGAAGTTCAAACTTGATAATCCACATTTCATTGTGTAAATGATATTAAAGGATGCCGTCAAATAAAAAAATCAAAGTTGAGTCTCGAAAATTGGATTCGAATTTTATTTCGTTCAGAATTGTATCGTGTTATACGAAATTTTATCATCTTATCCTACATGACGTATAGAAAATTAATACTTCGCAATGACATATAAGTTCAAATAATAAATTTCTATAAATTAATAATTAAGATTCAATTCCTTTAGAAAATTTTTTATATAATGACACTATTTTTTAAAAAATCCATGGAAGCAGGAAAATAGACAGAGTTATATTATTTTGCATTATAAAATTTTTCTCTTAATTCTATGAAATATATAAAAAAAATTTTGCAAATTCGACGATTTGACTTTATCGTCAAGAGGGATGCAGGTGGTGTGGCGGGACTGATGTGTCTTACGGCATTTTAGTGCAACAGATGTACGGATCGAACGGAGCAAGCGTCGGTCTACCAATAGGCATGACCACGCTGAAGGGCACAACCGGTACTCTGGGGCCCCTGGGGAACTACGGCTCGGGGATGGGAGTAACGGGGGCCACGACCCTGCCACGGCCGGGAAACTGGCTGCGCCCTGCGGGCCTCAGGCTCGGGCACAGCGCGGCCCGGGTCCGCCTCTACTGCCAGGCAAAGTGAGGAGCCATGGTTCCGACAGGTGAGACATTTTTTTCATTTTTCCAGATATTCTGTATTTTCTGTGTTTTCAAACAGAAAATACGTTGTTATATTTCCTTTTATTAATTTTTTTAACTTTCAGTATTACTCGGACATTTGTACGAAATAACTGCAGTATTCTCTTTCACGGTTCTCTGTTGTAAAGAAAAGAATCACAAGTATCACGTTATCAAGGAAGAAAAAAATTATGAAATTATTAAAAATTTAAAAACTTCAAAAAGACAATTATAGTTGAATTTCTATTAATGTTTAAAATACTCTTTTACTGAAGAAGATGAAAATTCTTGTCCATTATATATTAAAATAAAGTTTTCCAAGTATATTATTGTTAAACATTTTTTTTTTGCAAAATATCCAATGAAGACTTGCAATTAAATTGCAACAAAATGATATCATATTATCGTGTAAAGACAGAACATAATTTTTTTTTATACAGCAATGAAAAAAAATCATTGTTGAAGTTTTAGATGCCAGTAAAAATGGCAAATGCCTCGAGAAACTCGATTAGGATCGTAGACCGTTTTTATAACGTTTAGATTAAAATCGAGAGAAATTGGAGAAGGTGCGTACTTTTTGTTGCAAAAACAATACATCAGCCAATCGAAAAAGGGCGATCTTCTTTCAATCGCATTATACACCATCGTTATTGATCGGACTCTTGAAAGTATTACTCTTTCGTCATAAATTCAAATTGCAAAAAGATCATGTGAGAAACGAAAGAGCGATCAATATAAGACATTTTCGAATTATAGATACGCTATAAATGAATTAATCGATAAATAATAATATCGAATTTAATATAATTTCTCGTACCAGAAAAATATTTTTACTTTATACAGTGTAATAAAAAAATGCATTGTATTTGAAACGAATGTTCGCATAATACGGATGTTTGTATGAAACAGATGTACATAATATTCTTCCATTTTACAAGTATCGAAAACAAATTTAAAGAAAATTATATTCAATTACTTTGACTTAAAAATGTAGTCACGTCTCTGCAAAAAGCGCTAGAATTTGAAATTGATATTTTTCGTATAAAAATAAATAATATATAGCAGCAATTCAATAAAAGATAAAAAAATATTTATATTTATCAAAACAATTTTATACAATTAAAATAAAATATTTTTTTATCTTAAATATTTTTTAAGAACATATCTATTCTTATTGAAACAATATTTTCAAATTTATCCAACTATTCTAAATCGCTGCAAAACTTTGTTATTTTCTAACATAGTACAAAAGAATCTATAATTTTTTCATATTTTTTCATATTTCATATTATTTCATATTTTTATTTTTGTTAAAAAATACAAGCTAATACATCCTTACTAAACTAAAGAAATTCTCCTAACAAAATTCCTAACAAAACAATTATTATGTGTTCAGTTATTATAAAATGTTATTAAAAACAATACACAACCACTATCAATATAACTCTGTATTGCAATGTTTTAGTAAAAATTGAAAATCTCGATATGTTTTGATAAAATAGCTTGATAAGATAGACATAAAAATAGATATTACAAATAAAAATTACATAACGGAAAAGCTGTTATTTAATCCTTGTTCGCAATATCTATAATTTACATGCAATTAATTTATATATATATATATCTTTTATTTTATTTTTCAGCGACATCTCCTCCAGCCAGAAAGACGAGTGGTTTGTGTAGGTGAGTTAAAAATTGTGGTGTATCCGACAATCATGCCATGATTCTGTCGTTCGTTTCATTCTCTTTGAAATATAAGCGTAACTTGTGCTCGGTGAAACTATGAAATTTTCAATTACAAAGAGTATGACTATTATCATTGTTACAATTACATGGTCCGCCTCGGGGTGGACGTTCTGTTATACTCGTATATCAAAGACTTGTCGCTTTTCAAAGCGCAATTACGAGACAATCAGGCCGCTGAACATCAATGTTAAAAAAAATGATATTCACAGACGCCTCGCCATAACTTCGATATATCGACTGCTAATTATTCAATATGATTACATGATTACGCTTTTCACGATTATTTCGAATAATTATGTATTATTATTATTATGACACAATGATAGCTTTTGTGTTATGAAAAGCTGAGCGCTTAATAGTGAAATATCATCGTATATGCAATACTTGCAAGAACTAAATTTTATTAAAACTTAAACAAGTTCCAAGGCAAATTATGATATAAAGGTTACAGAATTTTAGAGATTGTTCAGAAAGTATGTGTCAGAGCGTAAAATATTGTATATTATAAATTACCTTTGAAAGCATAAACTTGCTTCTGTACATTAATTAAATATATAAGTTTTAACGTACGCAGAATTATAAATAACTTCTATAAAAGTTAAAGTTCTGACAGGATAAAAAAAAATAACTCGTATTTATATAAGAAAATTCTCATTTTATGCGTGTTTAATTTTTATCAATCTTTATGTAAAAATTTATGTAAAAACATGTAAAATAAATATATTCAAATACTATACGTTTAAACATTATTAGTTTCAATATTTCCTTTCAAAAATGGATAATGTAGGATTATAAAATACATTATAGTTTACTATGGATGATTTATAAAGTATATTGTAGCTGCTATCACGTGTGTATCTCTAAATTTTGGATTTTAAGTTTCTATACGAGCTCAGTAAATATAATACAATCCTGTTACAATTTCAAGAGAATTAAATATGACGAAGAAACTTGATGTATCACGGTATGATACATTAAATTTCCATTTTACTATTAATTACATTTAACCGTTTAATTCTTTGTGCTTCTGTAGTTTGAATTGCATAAAAAAGATCAGAATAAATTAAATCAATATTAACTATCAATGATATTGGCGAAAGCGGCTAAATCAAACAACATATATAATCGCTTTTGTGTCGACAGAGGCAGGCCTGGACCAGAGCCCGCAGGGTGAATCGGAGCGGTGGTGCCCTCACCGCCCCTGGGGGACGGGGCGACGCCAGACGTCGAATCGTCTTCTGCTGATATCGGTCGCGTGCTATCGGCGAACATCGAGCCACAAGTAACGCAGACGCAATTCCCAACCACCTTCTGACCTCCCTTAAGTACCATGGAACCGCACCGGAAGTACGACCGATACGGTCAAGAGGAACGGAAAAATTCAATTTCGAAGAACAATTGTGTAAATCCTTTTTATCTCGTTTTACGAAAGTCTATATGTTTTTCCAGAAGAAATTTCGTCATAGAATAGACGCGGATTGTTGAAAGATGAAGATTGATTAGGTATTACACGATAGATAAATACGAACAAAAATAAATGAGAAAGGCAAGAGAGAGAGAGAGAGAGAGAGAGAGAGAGAGAGAGAGAGAGAGAGAGAGAGCAGGATCGACATTCGCGGATTTGTTTGCATCACTAATCAAGCTATTAATGAAGTAAACAGATTTTTCGAACAGATAATCGAACGAACTGTTTTCGAAATTCGCTCGAGTGGATATAGATATACAAATTGTTTACAAGGGGGAGGGAGAAACGGGATATCGTCGACGTAATGCGAGGCGCGAACACGCGGTCCGAGAGATTATTGGACAAAAATTAATTACAAACAGTATGAGTGTGCGTACGTAACGCGTGCGTATGTGTGAGCGTGTGCGAGTGTGAATAGAATGGGAGTAATAAATACACGCACATAGTAAAAGGGAGAAAAAACGGGAGCTTCGATCTCGTGGTGCACGTGTGCGCAATGAGTTTTCGTTACATAGCCTAGTCACGTAAGTCAGGTGTTTCTCGGTGTGTATTCTGTGAAGCAGTAGAGAGAGAAGAACGCCGTTTTAGTCGTACGGATCGTATCCGCCGTTCACGGTAACGATTTTCGCGGAAGTCTTTACGAACTCGGCAAATTGTACCGTTTATTGCAATTGATAATTGCATCGTATGATTCATTAGTTATATATAAATTATCAGAGGCAATATATATATATACAGAGATGGCCAATCTTTTTGTCTAATGTGCTATTTTATGAATTCAAAATCTTTGATGTGTCATTCTGCTACAGAATTAATCTTTACAGGAGAAAAAAGCTACTATATAATACTGAAACAGTATTATATTTTGAGACAAAGAATATACAATAAAATAATGAATTATAACAAATCTTATTTAAGGAAAAGAGAACTGTAAGATTTTAAAAATAAATCCCTCTAAAGTTAAACAAAAAAGACTGTAATCTTACTTGTACGTTCTTTTCTAGCATTGCAAGCAAAAAGATTTTTTTCTGTTTATTTCTTCTCCTGCATTCTCTTTTACATTCATTTTGAAGTAAATAGTTTAGCTCGAAAATAAACGAAACGAACACAGCCAGAGAGTGCAAATATAAAAAATAGATTTTAATGGAGTATGATTGCTATTTTACTGTGATATTTTTGGTTCCTTAAATTTGTCTCTAATAGCATATGCTTTTTTAAACGAGCAGCTACTAAAAATATTCGCGTTGCCATTAATGGATTGGTTATCCTTGACATATATCGTATTCACAGCATCTCTATAAATGTATCAATAAACATAAAAAAAGTATAACAAAAAAAAGTATAACAAAACACACATCGAGTATTAAACTGCCAAGCCGACTATAATGGCGAATGTACGAACAGATTTATAGGATTTTTTAAAGAAAAATTGTATTAAATTACAATATCTACAATTTATAATATTTGCATGTACCTTTTAATGATTACATAAAACATTGTAATTTTCCTTCTAAATTGAAATACGTACAAGAGCAATTCAAAAAAAGAAACGTCGAGGAAAAAGATTTTTCCCGAAATTATTGCATGGAAAATCATTACCGTGAAATCATTATGTACACGCACGCATGTATCAGCACGCAAAGGCGTGCTTGAAATACATATTAGTGTATGTGTATTGGCCGACAAAGCTATAATAAGCTATAATAAGAAATTGCAATTTATTTCATCCTTAAGAAAAAACTTATTCATGAATAAAATTTGCTTTCATCTGTTTTTTTCATCTGACAATTCACAGCCAAAACAGGGTTGGCAAAATTTCACTTTTTTTTTTTTTTTTTATAAAATGCCAGTAGCAAAAACCGATTTTCCGGAAAAAAAACGGACAAAAACTGATCTTTTTTTTACTAAAAGCAAAAAATAAATGGAAAAATTTGTTATCGATATTCTAATTCAGTATTTTATCACTATTCTAGTTTAACGCCAATTGAGAGAATGTTTTCCAATTTAAGCTTTATTAAAAATAAAATCCGTAATAGATTAGGAATCGGCGTAACAAATGGAACTAATTTTTTACAACATATTGAATGGTAAAACCAGATGGCGAATCAGATCTATATTGATACAAATTTTATATTTTTCTGAAACTAAAAATTATTTAATTATTAAATTTAATAATATTTATATTATAATATTTATAATATTTATCTTCAAAGTTTTCTTGTTCAAAAATGTATTTTTACATATTTAAAATATCTTTTTGCATAAAGTACATAAATATTACTTTAAAATGATATATTAATCCTTTTTATGGTTTATTCCATCAAATAAAGTCCGATATTAGTAAAATCCGGAATTTACCATGATTTTTCCAGTCAACTCTGCAGCCAAATCTAATTAGCTTCTTATTGGATATGCATGTTAGATATACATACAATACTTCTTGCATTCTCTCAAATAATAAAAAGAAACTTTTTAATTAAAGAACAAATAGGTATATCATATATTCCAATGAATAAATCTACAAATGAGTTCGGACAACTTTTTTTTCGACCATTATTTTATTCGCTCTAGTAAAAGCTTGTTCTAAAAGCACTTCGGAATTGGTGCTTGCAATTTCTTTGGATATCATAAATCAAGAGATTCTTTCTTCAGCGACTATATATTAGTACCTCGTGTAGCTTTCTACGGGGACAATCACTTTCCTCCTCCGCTTCTCAGTCGGCGAAGCGGGAGCACAAAGCGGGCGGATACTTCGCGAGCGTGTACTTGTAATATACTTGTATCTACCATTAGCCGTTCAGCTTTGTGCCGTTTCCATAGATTACGAATGCGAAAAAGGAAAAGCATATACATATGTAGAAGTTATAATGATGAGAACGGAGTGAAGAGATAAAAGAGAAATAAGAGAATTTATCATTAACATATGAGAATTTTAGTTTCGCGACTTTAGCGCATAACTCACGTCACAGTGAACGACGAAATTATCGGTTGATAATTTACGTTTATCACGCTCGAATATACATAAATTGAATGAAACTTTGATCGACAAATAATAAGATCTTGAACCTTCAATTTGAAGCAGAAAATTATTTTTGTTATAATTTTTGGTTATAATTATTAAAAACTGAGTAATTAAAGTAATATGATAATTATATACTCCAATTAAAAATTATTTGTAGAATATCTCAAACAGTTTTACTTTGCAAAATAAGGTACAAATTTATTATATCTATTGCATGTATATATCATTTCTCCATTCGAGTTTGATTATACTATATCGATCTCTCTCTGTGACCAATAATAATGATCTGCATGCGATCTTTGCAAGGAAGAAATTAGGTAACTCGCCAGTACTATTTCATATTTTGACGAATATATCCAGAATACGTCGCCGATTTTATGTGCATGGTGAAATATCGAAAATATCTTCATTTTTACTGAATCATCAAGTAATTTTTATATAAGTTTTGCGAATCTCACGTGACATTTAATCAGTATGCATATCAATGCCGCCACGATTGAGACATTTACAAATCGAGCTGACAAACTATAAATCAGAAGAGTGCGATTGATCAACGTTTTTTGTTACCAAGATCATTTCTTAGATTACAATACTTATTTTTTCGACATGTTTGTCCTCTTCAGCTCAGTGCTATTACCATAGTTCATTATTATACAATTTTAAAATTTATCGGATAATAAAATAAAACCAACGAAATGATGTTTATAAATAACGTTTAGCAAGTAAATGACAAATTAATTTCAGATATAAAATCTTTTAATAAAACTTGATAACACTTCTGTGGCAACTGAGCTGAAATGGATTCACGGAAACGTAGTTTGTTTGAAGATGAAAAGTAGAAAAGTGTGCCTGGATTATGCGGAGTTGATTTAAATGATATAAACTAGAGAAAATGAGCGAATGACGATAATATACGTGCGAAAGGAAAAATAAGGAGAGGAAAGAAAGAGAGAGAGAGAGAGAGAGAGAGAGAGAGAGAGAGAATGCGAAAAGCAGAAAAAAGGTTTCTCACACGATTACTGAAGATGTATACTCACATTGAGCATATTATTTTTTTCTTACAGTTATAATCAACAATAGCTACAATTAATAACGTCTGTATTAAAATACTGATGTAATAACAATTGAATTTCAAAGATTAATTTTTCGAAATCGTGTGAGCTCCATAAATGCGAATAGACAGATTTCGCTGTCCTTTGTGGTTCGAAGATTCACGATTAGGATAAGCGAGTAGGTAAGAAATTCCGATTGTCGGATTCGGACACACGTAAGCTAGCTAAACTGCCATGATCAGGACAGTGAAAGAGGAAACGTACGAGATATTAGTGAAAATTTAAGTCTGAGAAAGAGATATCTTATACAATTAGAGTCTTAATTTGACAGCTCACAGTGAACTGTTAGATACTCGTGAATGATTAGCGACAATTAACCTGTAGCATATCTATCTAAAAGACTTTAGGAAATTTTCGGAGGTATATTTTAATTTTTTTTAATATGTTTATAAAATAGCCGGAAAATTTTATTGACATTTTTTAATCTCTTCCATTAGTCGTTTTAAGTACGATGCACGCGAGATCAATGGAAGAGTGTTTTACAATGAAAAAGAAGTAACAAGAATTTTTAACACATATGTTAGTAAGAATTTAATACGAATGATATATTTCTTCGCGGAGAAATCGTAAATGTGCGTTATTATCAAGTTATTAAATTCGATGCAACAGTGCGGAAGAGATTGGCGTGAATATATGTCAAAGTGTCTCGTCCAGCAAATATACATGCGCCGATTAATGTAATATATTTCCAATGCTGCATTGAAAACATTGTTCGATAGAAATATATGCAAGAAATAAAAAGAATAACTGAATCTAACTCTTATCAAATAATCAAAATATTTAAAATCTCTGCCCAATGAACTTACCTTTTTATTTCTTGTCTAATATTTCTTGGAATAAGCATCTCAATTAAAAATAATTGTTCTGGGATTATAAGAAAAAATTTCAGAATGTATTTTAATTTAAAATGATCAAGCCACGATGATAAAGCGTCAATTGTGTAAAAGGCAAATAATTTTATATTTATATGCATATCAAATTGAAATACCATATCGCATTCTGCATATCACAGTAATTGACATATAAATTCTTTAATTTTATCAATCATAATTAAACAATTTTTAGAACAATTCACATGACTCAATAAATTGATAAAGCTCTGATTCGGCGTAACCGAATCTCTGTTGAGAGAAAGATAGAGAGAGAAGCGCATTTATACCGTGTGTACTTTCAAAATCAATGTACGTATACCTGATATAAAGGCAAAGACTAAAGAAATAAGCTAAAAATGGAACAATTTTGGGAATGTCCAGAATACTCGTCTTCTAACGATTTAGAAAATACGAGAGAAATCTAGTAGTGAAATTTCGCGTAAAAGATGTATAGGATAAAATGATTATAATAATATATGTAACTTGTTGCATAACGTCGTGCGATATTCCGTAAAACATTCCACGAGAAGCTATAGATCTTTAATAAATATACACATTTCTATTAGTGCAGGGTGAAAGAGCCTATAATTATAATGCAGATGCAGATACTGATTGTTTTTTTTAATTTATAATACACCGCGTACCACAAATATATTAAAAATATTTTACTTTGTCTGTTTCTAATCATAATTTTTAACTAAAGATTTGTGAAAATTCCGTATTAAAATTTTTTTATATTAAATAAATTTTATGGCATATATTCCCCGATAATTTTTCGTTTTTACTAGATTTTCAAGCTCGTTATAGCGCAAAGATTTATTAATTAAAAATTCATAAAATGGGAATAGAATGTCGCAACGCGCTTGTATTTCTTGAAAGTTTAGAAAAAACTTAGATAAATCTATACAATATAGACAGATGTTGGAAAGGCAGAAGGATTAACGAATGAACTTATATTGAGCGTATGGTATGATTGTGCCCTTAGAAATTAGCGATAATAATAGTGATAATACGAGATAAGATAACAAGAAACAGGATAAGAATTCCTCTATAAAATCAGGCGATGCATTATACTCTCTTTAATTAATGTTTTCATAGTACTAATTATTTCTATCATTTTAATAAGATGAACTACTGGATCATAATATATGTACGTGTATTTGAAAGAAACATAGAATGTCCTTAATGATAAAAAATAATGAGTAAAGTATGTGACTAACACATTTTTACAAATTTGATATATATATGTCAAATTTATGAAAAAAAGTAAGTAGAAGTTATTTATAAAGTTTACTTAAATTTGATTAAATTTATAATTCTTATTAATCGAAATTAGAGCAAACAATGTTCGATACACATTTGCTAAATAACAGAATTTCTGCTAAATGCAGAAATACACGCGTGTAAATTGAGGATAAAAACGGTCTCTGTCAATTGCACCACTTGGTAAAGAAGAGATCTATCTCACAGAGATTTGTAAAAGCCGGTTTTACACGTTGTATCTTTACAATTCATGTCAAGAAATAGTATCATTATCTTCGTTGGACGATTAATAATACTACAAACTATTTTGAATGTGGTCACATACGGTAATTTTAAAATTAATTATTCTACTCTACATCTTCACATCTTATGAGATTTTAAACGAGAAGTTGGTTTACGCATCGCCAGATCTTTTCGAAACAGATAATTCGATTCCACTCTTCGATAAAATCTTTCGAATGTTAGATATTTTATCTGAATATCTAAATCGATAATCGAAACGATTGACTGTCACAAGACACGCGTGATAAAATCCGGATGAAACAAAAGTTTTAGTGAGTAGTTAGTACGAGGGGAGTATTTTCACAGGTGTGGTAACATTTATGACCTAAAGCGAAAAAAAGGACATATAAGCGGACAATAATAAATCATTTTGGACACGATTTATCTCAGTAACCTGCAAGATAATCGAGCTATCATAACGAACAGAATTCATTCAATCATTCACCGCGATCGCCATCGAGAATATGGAAATACTCCCATCAAAAAAGTCTTCAGCATAGCACTTCTAAATTCTTTGCTGCAATAGCATGTTAAGAGAACGTCGACTCTAAATAAATTAAATTACAACCCTCTCGAATCTTTACTCGCGAACTAAATATTACGTTAGGCAACAAACCATAGGTTAAGCTTTTATTATTTTTATATTAATTAAGTAATAATTATCCTCAATTGACAGTAAATTTTCGACAAAGGAAAAACATAAAAAAACATGCACAAAAATAATTTCTTAACATAAAAGATCTGAGCACTAAATGTAGCTAAAGATAACTTTAACAATACACATTGTTGCTAAACATTTCACTCGATAATATGCCTGATGTAATTTAAATTTAAATAATAATATCATCGTATCAAACAATTCATTAACAGAAAATCTCAGTTCCATTTTAGAAAAGGCTGCTATTGAACATGTATCGTCTGTTATTAATCATTAGTTGATCATAGTATTGTCATCTCAGAGAACATCGACCATCGTAGAGATCATCGTACATGTAATACGATATCATAGTATTCGTACTTATAATTGGACGTTCCACTCTCGGAATTGATCAAACGCCAGATTGATCGGAAAATAAAAAAATCGCGTATGTGATATTTATTAATAAAAATAACAAAAATAAACTATTAAATAATCTAGCTCACAACAGCATATAATTGGCTTGAATGAAAATTGAAAAATTTTGCACATGTAGAATAGATGTTATAAATTTAATAACGCGATTTCTATTTACGAGTAATTATTGTAACGCGTTGGTCACATTCTATCATTTTGTAATATTTTATTTCTACAAAAAAAATATCTACTTAGATGGAAAGGAATAACTTTTCATAAATATATTCACTTCACTAGACGAACAAAGAAAATAAAAAAAAAATTATAATCAAGCTCGCGTTGGCAACTTTGAGAGTACGGAGCACGGCGTAACAATAAGTAATGGGAAACAATACAATAATTTTTCATACTGTTTTTACTTTTTACTACTGTATGATTACGTATCTGTGTAATCTTATTCTTATCGAATATTGTATATTTAGCCGCGGTGCGTATGGAGTGATGCATTCTTCGACGCGTTTTTGAAAATGTGCCGCAAAAATTGTCCTCCGCAGAATTCACAGTCAAGAAAATATTACTTTAATGACAAGATTTATCGAGAGATTTACAAATAACTACATAAAAAATTCTATAACTTCGCGTGACTAAAGCAATGTTTACAACGAGATTTTAAGACATAAAATTTAAACTTAAAACTTAAAGCCATCAAAAACTGATTAATCACAGTCGAATGTGAAAAGAATAATCGAATCTATAAATGGTTAATTTCTTACGGTTTAAATTTTAAATTTTATGCCTCAAAATTTCATTACAGACATTTTAGAATTTATTAAGGAGTTCGATAAATTATGGAGATAGAAATCTAAAAATCTAAAGATGCAGAGATCCGAGATAGGATCCAAGAATTCCAGAATGTGATGATTCGTAATCTCAGAATCTAGGAAAAACTTTTCAGACATTCAAGAATCAAAAGAAAGGACAGAATTTCTCTGCCAAGTTTATCTATCCGAATAATATCAATACAAAATACGATTTATATTTTTATACTTTTGCTTGCAAAAAAATTTTGAGACGTTTATTATTAAACTTTAATGTCCTATCGAGTAAAACAGACTCACTGTGAACTCTGTAGAGCCTATCTTTTGCAGCAATCTGTACACGCATACCGACGTTACATCTTATGCTCTCTAGTTTGTATCTGTAGCATTTGTCGAGGATTCTCGATTATAATATTAGTACGAAATAAATAAGATCGTGTACTGGTGTGCATATGTTTCGTGTGCTTGTACGTATGCGACTTGAGAGAGAAAGGGAGAGAGAAAGAGGAAGAGAAAGAGCGATGGCTCGCGTGTGTATTTATCTCAAGAGCGATTCGCAATCGACTGTAACACAAGAGAGAAATATTATTTCCTGATTCTACAAAAAGAAACGGCGATAAGCGAAGCTTTTGCGCGAATTTCATGACAATTTTACGAGATCCCGAATCAGATGCGAATAAGAAGAACTCAATAGAGAATATTTCATTCCATATCATGTGTTAATATGCTTTCAATGCAAATCATTTCATAAGCTAGATTTCGATACTCCTGATAAGAAGCGTACAATTGAAGGAAAAGAATAATTGCGCTATGATTTCTGCGCATTCCATTTCCGAATTATGTAGCATAAAATTATAATTACGAAGGAAAAACTCTCGTTAAAGTACAAATCTGCAGGTACACCGAATTGTTATTTTATCACTCTTTAACGACAATCTTATCTTTTCTCATTTATTTATTGCTGCACAGGAGCTTTAAGCAATCGGAAGATTTAATAAATTTCTATTACAATTTTATAATAAATTCTCATTGCGTAATTTAATTCTTTCGTCTGAATTTATCGATCTTAATTTTCGTAAATCGCGAGATCTCGTGTAATAAAATGCAATAAAAATAATTCTTAAATCGACATTACGTCGATAAATATACAAGAGCTTATCGCAGCGTACAGAATAAATGTGCGATATCGACAAGCTTGTTAAATGATATCGTAAAAGTTATTTAACAAATCTTCTATTTGATATTGCATAAAATGACACAGTGTGTCATGCCAGCGCTCTTATGCAGATCGCCGTCAATTAAGCAAGAGATCGACGAGAAATGCCGGAAGAAAAGAATGCGACCATCGCAGTCGATAGACTTGAGAAACGTATTAGTTTAAGTACGTGCGTTACTGTTATTTACTTGCCATATCAAGATATTTACTTATCATATCCGCGCATATCATCGTGTGTAATAATAAATGAAGCAGGATACAAATCATAGACTGCCGTTGGACTAGCATCACAAATTCATGTACCTACACACTTTCATACAGTTTTTAACATCCGCGAGAATATTACTGATCGATTTTACAATTGCGCGTCGTTCGAGAAAGACGAACGAGTAGTGCTCGTCCACATATTCGACCGTCCGCTGCCAGCAGGACGTGTCACATTGCCAACGGTTTTTCAACGATATTGTACAAGTGCTTGAAAAGCTTTTTTTTATTAGCGAATTTCCACTTTTCCAATTCTCTATACTTCGATTTAAAAATTCTGCGAATAATATTTATTCAAATTCTGTGAATACCTCTCGAAACTCAAAATCTGTTATTCTTATTATTTTAATCATGAATGTGCCATTGTGACAGTTTAATCAGAAGTACGTATGTCAATATTAGTCCTGATATCTAGTTAAAAAAAATAAAATTGAAGTATGTCACATGGCACAAAAAAGCATATTTTTATATATAAAGCGGCGTCTATAATGCCTTTTTAAGGCATAGAACTTAAGTTTTAAGCTTTAAGCCACAAAAAATTGAACATAGTCGATAGTTTTCCTCACATTCGACTGTGATGTTGGTCAATTTTTTATAACTTAAGTCTTAAAGCTTAACTTTTACGTCTTAAAAAATCTCATTGTAGACGTCATTTAAACAGATGAATTTATGTTGCACAATAAGAATCTTTCTCTAGGTAAATCTATAATTTATTCTATAAAAAGTAAAATTAGTAACATTTCAATTAAAATATACAAACGATTATATAATATTTAACTCTTTTACTTAATTATAATTCGTTTATAATTATAAAAATTATTTTATACATAATTGTAAAAAATTTAGAGGAAATATGCACAACAGAGAAGCTATCAGGGCTGTGTGGCTAGGATGAAAAAACAGAAGTCTATCAATATAGAAAAAAATCCAGACCTCGGTTCTCTGACTGCCCTGATATTTTTTCTTGTGTTGTCGCTTATTTCTTATATAATTTTTTAAAATTAAAATGATTCCCAAAAATAAGACATTTATCGAATAAGACTGGTGATTGAAGTTAGATTTCAATATATATATCTTAAGCAATGCACAAGTATTAATTAATGAAAATAATTAATGATAATTAATTCACATTTGAATTATGTCTATGCTTTATTTTGTAAAATTGAACAAAAAGGCTATGTAAAACATTTTGCAATAAATTATTCGAAAAAGCATTGGATAAAAAAAAGATTTTATCGTTTAGTAAAGATTTCTTAAAAAAAATATATATATTTAATTTCGCGGAGAACATGTGAAATATGGAAATTCGCAATAAGCACAACAATACGAATTAACTTTTGCGACGAAGCGACAGGTAGGCCGTTCGAAAATCGCGCGATCGCGATCGAAATGCGTCTCGACAGATGGACTCGATAGAGATAGCAAATTATTGTATACCGATTAGAAATAGCGTAAACGGACGCGTTCCGTCGATTGATCGCGTGATCGATCGGTTGGACAATGATCATGAGCATAACGGGGAACTTCGAACCGCTTGATATAAAGTAATTCAGTGCTTAAAAAGCCGAAAGAGAGGAACACTAATTATATCTCCGTAAATATCCTATAATATATTCAAAACAAAAAAAAAAGATAACCAAAGCATTGTAACCTTCTAGAGGCAAAGAAGAAATAGCGAAGTACCTAATCTTGTATGATTTAGTTCGACCACTGATTTGTCCGTGTGTGTTCGTTACTGAAATATATGTTTCTTTAGTAAAAAAATTTTGGAAAATTTACACTTATGTATTTTATTAATAATTTCCCTCTATTCACACATAGTTCCGTATTCCTCTCTCTTATTATGCAAATGTATGTAAAAGCGAATAGCAAGTTGCATCAAATTTCTTATTTATACATTAAATTCAAATTTCAATAAAACAAAATATTAAAAAAAAATTATTTAGCAGTAATAAGATTTTACCATTTTAATCTTTTCTGTACAAATATCATTAGATCTATATGATATTTAAATACATAAAATATAAATATTATTATTGCTATTAATAAAAATCATACCCCAAAAATTGTATCAAATAGAAAACATATTCTTAAGAAAAATTGTATATCTCATTTAAAAAAGAAAAATTAGGTATATTGCTAAAGACAATATATTTTTCATGTTAACTTAATGAAAACATGATGCAGTCATGCTAGTAATATATAAACATAAATTGCTCAATTTGACAAAAATAGATCAATGAATTCATTTACCAATTGCTATTGCATTCTTTTTTTGATTGATTCTGAATAT
>NW_017259206.1:4568611-4569187 GCF_001594045.1 Atta colombica | reverse complement strand
ATATAATATTTTAATATTTTATAAATTTTATTAATATAAAGATAAAAACATTTTATTTTATAATTATATTATTATAATAATAAATTATAAAAATATGAATACAATAAAAAAAAGACGTAAAGAAATATGACTGAAAAAAAAACTTTAAAAAAACTTTTTTTTTACATTGCTCAAATTAAAGTAATATAACAGAAAATTACTAGAAATGCATGCTCTATATTATTTCTTTTATTGAAAATAAACTTTTTCAAAGTCCAGCTTTATAGGCTTAATGAATTTAGATGTCACGTAATGTTTCTTTACCGATTTCATTGCATCTTTTATATTTTTCACGACAAACTTAACTATTACGGAATCAGTGTCACCATATATGACTATCATTTTCGTATCAATTTTCTATCCGAAAGTGATCCTCCACTTTTTGCTTTGTTTGGTCTACCATAGTAATAAGCTGTAACACTCTGCAATTTATTAAATTATATTTATTATGAATATTCTGTACTTTTTATGATATATTTTACAATGTTCTTTTCATTGAATATCAAGTTTTGAGAATATCAAGAACTAATATATATA
>NW_017259206.1:4567715-4568575 GCF_001594045.1 Atta colombica | reverse complement strand
TATATATATATATACAACAAATTATATATGTATATATACAGCAAATATTTCCAAGCATGGTAATTTTCCCATCTGCGCACCTGTGAAGCCATATATGGAGTTCGCCGACACTTTCAAGGCATATTGCCTACTATCGAGTACTTTTTGCTTCAAAGGTTCCGTTTCTTGTTTTAATTCTACTTCTGCTTTTTTTCTAGTCGTCAATAAATTCTCCAAAATCTTGGGAAGAATTCCTTTCCTTACAGTATTTTTGATGAATAATGATTTTTACTAGGAGTTATGATAATCTAATTTTCCTGAGTATTAAGCTCCTGCTTTTTAGCAACAGTTAATAATGTCATGTAACATAAGTTGTGTGTTATAATAATGCTAGGATATAAGAAACTGAAATCTAAAGTAGCTATTGGATTATTATAGTAGCTACGCTTAGATTCAATGATAGACGTTTCTTCGAATTCCTCGTCGAAAAAAAACAAATAATTATTTCTTTCTGTAATTATGTAAATTTATTATTTTACGTAAAAGTTGAAAAACAACTTCGATTTGTTGCCCGCGAATCAATAAGATAGAAATGGACACTCCTGTTATTCTTACCATTTCCATGTAAATAATAATACACATTAATTTATCTAATAATAAGTGGTAAGTATCCTTTAAATAGTATATAGCGAAATGTCGACGTGTCTATGTATTTTCGTTTTGTAATCTCGTAATATCCTTAAAATGGACATCTTCTTTTTGTTCTTGAAGAAAATGATTTAGAGTGAGACTTCAGTTTATAATCTTGAACTAATACCTGAAAAGTACATATTTGTATATTTTCATTAAAGCAGTGAGATATATATATATATGTATATATA
>NW_017259206.1:4551094-4567675 GCF_001594045.1 Atta colombica | reverse complement strand
TATATATATATATATAAAGAACCGTGTTCACATATTAATAAATTTTCTAACGAGGAATAACTCGAATGGAATTTCTCCTTCAAAATTAATCGATTTGTGATGACCCAACAGTACATGATTTTTGATTACAGACTTTATATTTATTCGACCAAGGAAGTTGAGATTTTTAACATTGAAGATGCGCGCGATTAAGTATGAAAAGTAAGTATGAAAAGTCAAAGCCATGAATATGACCTCAACGAGATCCTTAGACCGGAGGATGCTAATGTATTATTTTATATAATGTATTATTTTAATATGTCAATAGACTTGGGTATTTCAGGATAATCTTCACAAAAAAAATCAAAAATAAACTTCTTGATTTTTTTGTTAGACTATTGTGACAACCGATAGAAAGAGATGCGAAGACAAAAGGAACATATGTAAGAAAATAAATATAACATAAGAAATTATAAATATAAATAATATAAGTATAAATAAAAAAAGTAATACAAAATAGGTCATATATTATTTATAAATATTTAATTTGTAGTTATACTCATGTTTTGACTAATATAATGAAAATTAGAAAGATATTTCAAAATTTGTACTTTTTAAATCTTTCTTTATATGCGCAATTATATGTTGAATAGGTAATCATAACAAAATTCTTGCATTAGTCATGATATGATACATCATTCATGAAAAATTAATTAATTTCGATGCCTCTATTAATGTTTTATAGACGTTTTGAAGCTTGTTCAGAGTAATTCATCTAAGAGATGATGCATCGTTTTTCTTTCCGAATAAAGATACACACTTAAATGAAAGAGGGACTCTTCCGTATTATAAATTATATTTTTCTGTACACATATTTAAAAATTTCTTATTTTTATTTTAAAGATAATTTTATATATAACTACAATACTATTATTATCATATTAGAATTAGTTTTAGATTTCAGTTATCGTTATAAGTTATAAAACGTTACTTGTTTTCTATGTTAATAGAACACGCGCAAATTTTTTCGCGAACTTGCAATATAAATTAATATTTTGTAAGAGCTTATTAATTGATTAGTTAATTTTTTTTTAAAATTGATAGATATATATGTATGATGCATTTATATAGGATAATTACAATAATAATTACATACAAGATATAACTATAGGAGATAATTGTTATATAGCTAACCGCACAATTGATATTATCTTCATGCGTAAAACGCATATACATACATTAGTCATGTGGAATAATCTTTGTACGAGACATACTTTCGGATAAGCTATACTTAATGGTAATATAATGCGATTACTAGAAACAGTTAGTATGATCTTGAATTGTTGCAAACTGAAGATTATTTCTCGATAAAGTAATATATATTCTTATTATATAAGGAATATTCACTAGTACTTATATTTTCAACGATATGAAGGCACAACTCTGAAGGTATAACTTAGAATTTGTCGCCGTATACAGTTTCTTTTGATAATTTATTACAGATAGAAGATATTTTATTACATTAATTGAGCAATGGATATTAATAATTAATAAGTAATGTGTCTTTCCTTGTAAATATAAATTTTTATTACAATTTAATTTATTACAATTTAAGATTTTCATAAATCTTTAAGTTTTTGCATCTTAAACAACAAGATTTTGCATCTTATAGCAAAAATAATAATCTATAATATATTATAATGTCCTTCAACGTTTAGAAATAAAAAATCTTACTACTACAATTATTTTTCGGTATATATACACAAGTTAATAAGGTGATACTTCGCAAATGCAATTAATACAATCGATGATGTAATCTGGAGATGGCTGTAGTTTGTCTCCAATTTGCAATAGCAAATTACCAAATATGCACATATCTGAAAAAAGGAATATCAAATAAATAATCCTATTTTTTTTTAATCATATTTAAATATATTTTTTAGAATATGATAAATATTAATAGTACGGTCAATTATTTTATATAGCACATTCTTGTATTCAGTAAATTGGATGCGCAATGAAATGAGTTGTATTTTGTAATTAGTTATTTTATCATAATAATTGACGTATTACAGAAATTGATTTTGCATAGTTACTTCCTATTTGACGCGATTCAATACGGTTGTGTAATTAGTATCATATTTAATTAGTATCTGACCGTTCAAATATGTGCCAATATCTTATTTTATATATCTTACATATTTATATGATTACCAAATCTATCGTGAAATATAAATTTTTTTCTTAATATTGCGATCCATAAAATTAATGAAATATTAATAATTAATAAATTTAAACATATTAACAAGACAAAAAATTAACTTCTTCAGCTTTATTAAAGTACTCTAGTATTAATTTTATTTTTCATACTATATAATGCTCCAATTTTCTAAGCACTTTAGAATTCGAATTGAATTGAAACGATTCGAGTGATTACTTTTTGAAAGAATGTGATGTAAAATAATAAAGAAAATATTGTATTAACATTTTAAAAGAATAATTAAAATGTATATAACAAATTGTACACTTCTATCATGCGAATGTATATATATTCTAAATTTCTTAACAAATATAATAGAAATATTTTTTTTATCAACGTAATATTCCGCAAATGCATATAGAATATTATAAAATAAATTTACATTTAAAAATAAATATGAAACATACTAGTATAATTGTCATCCATTATAAAAGGTAGTCGTCTAGGAATGACAATGTCATCAGGAGCCTCTAAAAAATTCAACAAAAGTTATGAGAATAACGATGAAATGTGTACATCATTCAAATTATAAATTTACGACATAACATCGTCATATAACACGTGTTTTTTTCTGCGTAATCATTGAAAACTGGAGCACAATTTCGACGAAAATAATCATCGTGACTGAATGCAGGGTGAAGACATGGGGAACAATTAGGTTTGATACAGAAAGGTGGAACAGTTTCACCTAAAATTAGAAAATTCCCAATTCTAATAGGTATTATGTATATTACATCTTTGAATTATATAATTTAGAATTATATAATTTAACTGTTCAGTGTCACTTTTTACCATTATTTATTTATTACATAAGTATGAAAATATCGCGTAAAAATGAACACATAACAAAACATATATTTTTTTCAATCGAAATATCAAATATTAAGAATAACAAACAAATATATTTTTATTAATAAGAAGATTTCAGTATGAAGTAAAACAATCTCTATAGAGACAATGGCACCGAAATGTTAAAAACAATGTAAATTTATTATATGATAATAATTAATATTACCTTTGTACCCTGGTTGGCAGGTGCAAATCAAATCAGATTCTTCATCCACTTTGAAAGATTCATCATCAAGGTATATATGACCATTTACATTACAAACAGGTATCTCTTCCATTCTTGCAGCTAAAACATTTAAGAAGCATTACTTATACTTTATGATTATACATTCTATAATTTTATTTAATTCATGTGTGTATTTATATGTCTGACCTATATGTCTGAAGTAACTAACTTGAATCAAATTTTTATAACAATAATAAATGTATAATTGTGTTATAAGTTTATTATATACGATGAATACAAAAAGTGTTCGTACAGAGAAAATATTTTTTTAAAAATTTTTATTTTTTAAAATTAAATATTATCCAGCGAGAAATGAATCATTGAATTGATATCGATAAGATGATTTCAACATCAATTTAATGTCGATTCGACATTTAATTGATGATCATTTCTTGCTGGGTAATTAACAATTTATTCATAAAATATAAAATAGACTGTACGTTTCTTAAAATTATATATATTAAAAAGATGTGTATTAATTATAGAAAATATATCATCTGAAAAGTAAGCGAAAATTAAAAATTCTATTGTTTAGATGCTCAAAAAGTATTCGTACAGTCGAGAAATTTAGCTTATAATATCAGAAATATATATGCAAAGCTCATTTATGTATGTTAGAACAGAATGTATTCATTGTATAAAATTGCTAATTAATGTTTATTTTCTATAAATAAAACTTTTATAAAAAATTTCCTTGTAATACCGAATACTTTTGCTTTCACTGTATATTATATATACTTTCTTGAATTTTAATGAAAATAATTTTCATATTATAATATTAGGTATGGGAAAAAGTTTGTGACGTTTTTTTAATCTAATGGGAAAAATGCCACGAATTTTTTCCCACACCTAATAATTACCCATCAAGTGTTGTGAATATATAGAATACATAATATAGTACATACATAAGTATATACATGTATATGCTTTTTAATTAAGAATGTACTTACGACAAATTTGTTTCGGATTTTTGCAATATATTGAGTTTTGTCGTAAATAGCAACCATCTTTTACCTCTATTTCCGTATATTAGGAATATACCGAATAGTTTAAACACTGAAACGCAGCACTATATGGAAAAATTGGAGTTTAATCAAAAGATTTCAATGATCTTTATATTTTTTATAAATTAGCTGTAATTGATTAAATATTTAATATTTTTACGTGAGATTAAATACATTTTTTTTATATCAAATACGTTTTTTTTTATAAACTTTGCATTGTAAAATGATGGTTTACAGATGAAAAATTTAGATATTCTGCAATGTAAATAAGTGATGTGTAATTGATCGATAATTAAAAATCCGTCAAAGAACAAATAAAGACAAATTAAATATGAAATGCGTAATATGATAACAAGTAATTTTAATTAAATAACATCATCTCGTTTGAAATATGAAAGCATAGCAATACTTTTTCAAAAAATTATTATTAATAAGTTATTTATATAAAGATTTTACAAAAATATATATAATTGTATAATGTGTTGCAAAATATAAATGTTCTCTAAATATAAAATTTAGCTTTTTTATGGCAATAAATTTTAAACCGTGATATATGTGCATGTGTGTGTATTGTTATTATTTTCTTTAGCTATTTTATCTTCATATAATTTATTCATAATATATGGACTAATTTTGCTAGATTTTATATATATATATATATACACACACACACACACACACACACACACACATACACACTATTAATTATTAAAAATAATCCATCTGTTTTACGGTGAAATAATTTTATTTATTTATTTAGATATCATACTTACATTTGATTCTGGACCAATAAGACTCTGCAAATACATGAGGTATCGCAAAAGTTTGAATCTATAGGGTTAAGAAGTTGGTTGGAATTATATATATGACCGTTAATATAACACTTGTTCCTGGATCTTTGTTTGATATGGTTACAGTTGAAACTTTTCGGGCAATTGTCCTCCTTGTTGTCATATATTGGCGTGCATCCGAGATCTTTGTAATACGTTAATGGACCCGGGCATTCAAATATGTCTTTACGAAAAAGAAAACATCAAAAAGTTTTAACAATTATAAACAAGTGAAATTAATTCGAATCACGTAGGTTTTCTAATTTTTCTATTACTAATTTTCTATTACTGACTATTATCAGTCAACGTAATATTTGGCTAATTTCATATGGAAGTACGTATATTATGTTCTAAAAGTAGTTAAAACATAATTACTTAAATGATAGAAAATGAGATATTGATTTTTCTTTACGATTTATTTCGATTAGCTACGACAATAGCGGCGACGAATGCCACGAAGACGCACAATTGAACACAAATACATATGCTTTCCATGATCAAACACGCGCAAATATGTTATAGACTGCGCATTACATTACTTATACTGTTGTGACTACTGATTCGAGAAGGGATGCAAAGTTATGAAGGAACATACGTGAAAAGTATTTAATAAATATAAGAAAAGAATCTAAATAAAAAGAATAATATAGAAGAATAAGCGTTGTATACATAAATCTACATAAATTTAATGTTGTAATTTATATGTTTCGACCGGTACAAAGAACAGTGAAAGATATCTTTGTTTTTAAAATCTGTATTTTTAAAATTTTTCATTAAACGCAATTGCGTGTTAAATATTTAGTGTAAAAATAAATAAATAAAATTCTTATATTATTATATTGCGTCGTTCATAAAAAATTAAGAATTATCTTGAGGTTTCCACGAATGCTTTCTATAAAGATTATATGTTTCGCGAATTTTCTCCGTGTTCACCAGATTCATTCTTGGAATGTCAATGTTTCGTGAACCTTGCAGATTAAATTAAGAATTAATTGATATACTTCGGTATAGACATAAAAAAATTAATATCCTTTGTGCGTGTCTCAAGTCTGAGGCGTAACCGTATTGGAAGTATAACGCTCGTCGCTTGAATATGAGAGGGGTGGGGGTGACCGCGCGGCGCTCGGTGGTGACTCGGCGCTTGCTTCAGTCAGTTCGTTCGCGACCTTCACGTCGGTAGTGTCGGAGCGTCGTTAGTGCGTCTTTCCCTTCTTTCTCACACGCGGCTAGTTTCTCGTTTCAGAAATTTTAGAGTAATCTCTCTCTTTCACTCTCTCTATCAAAAGTGTGGCGCCCATTCCCGCAGACGGATGTTCCCGTGGACGAAAAGAAAGTAAGACATTAAATTTCTATTTCATGCACGTCGTACGTGCGAGATCGCCAACCACCGTGATGGCCATGTCGCGTGGTGCGGTGGTGATTTCTTTCCGTCTATTTCTATCGTCATCTACACTCGGAGGAGCAGAGTGAATGCGCGCCGGTAAAAGATTTCTCGTCTGCGAGAGCAACAAGTGAGCGAGAAAATATCTATCGAACTTATCGGTCCTGCGCGTCGGCCGCGAATTCAAAGCGCGGAGCAGTGAATCGCACTCGTGGCTAAATTCACGTGATTCGAGTTTTCGCTTTCGCGGAAGCGTTCGCGTCGTATTCGTCATTTCGGAATATCGCGCGGGGAAAATTCGCGAGTGTGTGACATCGAAAATCAAAAATCTGATGTTGATGTCAATGGATTAACGTGATTTAACGTGCGCCGACGGCGAAGACGTTGTCCAATGGAGACGAGATAATGTCAAATAACGTAGCGATGATCGTTCCGGAAATCTCGTCGTGTAGAGAAAGCGAAAGTCGTCGATGTGTTCCGGTATGATCGAGTGGCGTTCAGAAATTCGCGATAATTGTCGACGAATTAGCGAAACAGAAACGCGACGACGCGGTGTGGATAAGTTGCTGATTTTCGCGCGCGATCTATCACGAGGCGATCAACATGGCGATACGACGATGCGACGCGAATCGATGATTGACGAGAGCCGGAGCGGAGTGAGACAATAATTTTTCATTCATCGTTTTTCTTTTTTATTCTCTTTTTTCCGTTTTTTCCGACGATTTACGGACTATGTAAGTGCCTCCTGTCAATGATCGCCTTTGTTCGGTGGTGTCAAGGAATTATAGAAATCCTCGTGGACCATGGCCACTGCCACGAAGAAGGGACATGCTAGCAACGTCACGTTACGCCTCCTTGTTGTTGTCTTCTCGTTGTTCCTGAACGACCCGACAGCCGTCCAAGCGCGTGGATTTAGACATAGTCTTAAGCAAGGTAAGTACCTGCTATTTGCTATGTTAAAAAAATTTACTAAATATTTTAATAAATATTTAATTGAATAATAAATATTTACTAAATGTAAATATATATTTATTTGGTACAAGAACCATTAATTTGAATTAAAAATCGTTTTATTTATTATATAAGTAAAGTAAAATGTTTTATTAGTATTATTTAAACAAATATTAAAATTCAAATACTTAAAATTCAAAAAAACAAATATTAAAAGTAATTTTTTAAATTATATATTTATTGCTTTTAGTTTATCTAAGACAATTTGGTATTTTTGAATCATATTTGGCGTTGAATAATTTTATTGAATAAAAATAGAAAAATATATATTTTAATTTCATATGTTTTAACGAGAGAATTTTTCATGTTTTGATTTTTTTATTATAAATTTTAGTTGACTTTTTTCAATTAAAATTGTGAGACGCAAATGTCTTGAAAGAAACTTTAGAGAATTATGAAATAATCATAATTTAGAGAATTGTTTATTTTATAATTATTTCTAAAATTTTATCATTAATTTATTTATTGCATTACGAATAAAAGTTTTTTAAAGAAATAATTTAAAAAAACATTGACCCCAAGCAGTTTTAGATGCGATAAATGTTATTAAAAAGAAATAATAGAATTTTAACATCTTGTTAAATATATTCAAAAGTAATCAAACTTTTATATTGATACAATACAATCAAAATCAAATGTTGATTGTTGCATATAATAATTGGAGATTATTAAATTTCAAATAATATCTATATTTTTATTGAAGTTGTAACATTTTATTTGTTCTACTTGCAATATGTTTAAAATAGAATTTCGTTCTATTTATATAACATTTTAGTCTATGAAAAATTGAGACATTCTAAATATTACAAATTATTTTATTTTTTTGAAGATGTATTATACATGTTTTCTTTGATTGTATTCGATAGAAAAATCAGCTTTGTAATTGTTATTAGTTTCTTGTTATGTTTCTTAATATGATTGGTTTATAACTTTATACAGATCCAGTGATGAACTAAAGGTAACCAAAGAATTTTATAATTGCAAAGCTAATTGTTCTGCTAAGCACACAGCCGGTTTATATTTTCATTCTGATTCATTTTATTCAACTATTTCGATATTTTATTCAACTTTTATGACATATTTCGTACGATGAGATCTTTATTTCCATTTATACATGTATGCCTTTTAAATGCAAATTACGATATCATTGCCATGCGGTTACTGACGTTATGGCGTTCGGATTTGCATAAGACGTAAATATTACGCATACGCATAGAATATGACCATAACATATTGAATGTTATTCAAATCGGTGCAATAACAAAACGCCTCGAGTTTGTCGCGATTGAATTTTAGTGGGAGCAAACTGCCTGTTTTTAAGAAAATCAATGCTGTTTTATGCACTATAATATATTAACATACATTTATTTTGTATATCATATTTATGCACATAATTTTTTTAACACTAATACAATTACCAATTCTTTACATAAATCATACTAAATATTCACAAATTATTTAAAACCTTCAGCTTCAGTCAACCGTAATTGTATCGGAGATATTAGCGGTTAAAGTTGAAAGCATTGAATAATTTATTAATAATATATGACTATAATTAATATATGTAATCGGTTGATTGAAGGTTTTAAATAATGAATAATATTTAGCTATGATTTATATTAACAATTATATATTTCATGAAAAAATGCATAAGTAATTATTTCTAACTGATAACGTCCATCCTTACACTTAATAATATTATAAAAATACCAACGTTCTCATATGTAAAGAACCAAGCAAATGAATTACTATAAAAATAAAAAACGTGATGAAAATCCAAATATATCATAAAGGACATAATTATTAAAAAGTTAATAAAAATTTTAGAATCTTATCTTTCACAAAAATATTAATCTAAAAAAATAGAAACGATCAATAACTGCCCAGTATTTCTACACAGAAAAAAATTTCTTGTTAAAAATGAATGAACAAAAGATTCTGATCGTATCTATATCAATCACAATTCCAATTAATTTAATTAAAATTAATGATAGATTCAACTAGAAAATTTTGATTTTTAATCAGAATTCTAATTAATGCAATCAGACTCTTTTTCTAGTATAGTGTTAAATGTTCAATCGCTATCTCACAAATTATTTCCTAACGTCTGGGCCGGCACGGAAGTTAATTAACCGATATAACATTAAATCTTGCACCGGATTATCTTGCACTTTCGAGACACGATCCATGTGTATAACGATGCCCACGCGATGTTGCACCACGTATCCTCTGATATTTTTCCGAAATTAAATCTCTCGCATTGCGTGGCGCCTCTTGTGGTTTTCTCCCGCGATAACATGTAATCTCGTTTCTTAAATTTTGGCTGGTTTCCGGCATGACGAGGCAAAAACCACACAGTCCCGGACGTGATGCGTGTGCGGTCTTTTAAAATATTGCCGAAAATTCCGACCGAATCTCGCGCGACCTCGTAAAACGTGTGTCTGGTCCGAGAATATTAAGCATCAGGACATTCCTCAACCTCCTTCTCCTCCTCTTTGGGGGTCTCTTTGCTTTATATTTAGCAACACGACGACGGTCGCCTCGAATCTCCGTAGGGCGCATCGCGAGTGCGAACGCACCCTTTTACCTCGTTACTCCAGGGCGATCAAAGGCAGTTCTCTCTCAGGGATATCGATTCTTTCATATCGGCGATATCGCGTGTAACGTGCGCACTCGAACGATGAGTAACAAAAATGCCGAGAGATAGGAGAAACGCATGGAGAGAAAAAGCGCGAAGAGGGTAAAGCGTTTCCGGCCGGTGTAATTTAATGCAATTTATGAGCGGCTGGACTTTTCCGCGGAGGATTTATTGTAGACGCTTATAAATAAATAAATCGTATCGGATAAATCAGATCGACAGGTATGCCGATTAATTAATATCTGTTTGAAAGCATTAGTTAATGGCAATTTAATATTTTAAAAGGTTTTTTGATATTTTGTTAGTTTTAAAGAAAGCTTTTAAAGTATCAAAATATGATATTCTTCTCTAAAAATTATTAGAAAAAAATATGCCCCATTTTTGAAAATAATTTCAGTATTTTCAATTATTTAAACAAATTTGGTATTATATTATAGATATATAATATAATACCAAATCGAGATTTTTCCCACGATTTTTCATATAGCATTTCGAGATTATAAAATAATTTTGCATGTTAAAGTAAGTTTGTCATATTTTTCAAGTTAATCGAAAAAATTCCATATGTTAAGAGAATCATTTATATATAGCTTTTAAATTTTATTTACTATTATATCGATAACATGAAAATGCAAAAGAAGTATCTGAGATTCCTCGACATAGCAATGTATCACGCCATTCTATCGTTGTGTTTTGAAGACTCTCTTGAAACGTTTCGACCGTTCAGTAGCTCGTTTATGAGGTAATTAACAGCCGGTTAACGATCACAGTTGGGCTACTGAGTGTAATTAACTTTGGTGCTTTCGTCTTTTGTATCGCTTACGTTCTTGCTTTTCGTCTCTCTCTTGTTCTTCTCCTTATCCTTTCTTTTTTTCTCTTCCGATTTTAAGCCTCTTAGATGCCTCTCTTTTAAGAGGCAGAGCCGCGCGAGAAACACATTTTTAATGACACTTACGCGATGACGGTGCAGCTCTCTCGCATTGATAAATAAAAATAACGCGTGATAATTAACGTTCACCGTCACCTCTTTGACGTGAAATGCGATCGATCGATCGATCGCTCGCACACGTAGCCGAACAGAGTCACGCCGCCTCCGATAGGATCTTCAAGATATCGAGATCATATGGCGCATTCGCACCCCGCAGCCCGCTTATATGTTGCTTCCTGTTTTTGCAATCCAGTCGATCGGTTCGCATAGTGCCGAGTGGCAAACGCAAATTTCACTCGGGAATATTGCGAAATGTATTCCTCTATCCTGCCGCGCATGTAGCATACAATACGTAGGATATCGTATTTGCCATCGCGTTGGATCTTACTTTGCACTTACGTGTAGTCGACTGGCTGAATGCTTAAGCTTATTTATGTAGATTTTTTTTTATACAGTTTTATGTTTTTTTAAAACATGAAATAAAAATAAATAAAAAATATATATAAAAAAACAGTGTTGTAACATACCTAAATATAAGTACTAAGTTAGGCATTTTAGCAATACCTGAGTGCATTACTTAAGATCTTATAAGCGGAAATACCTGTATCTGAATACTTTTTTGTAACGTAAGTTTTAAGTTTAGATACATAGGTACACGATTTTTTTATCTATATATTGTTATTATAAACTTAATTTTAACTCCCAGAAGAAATCCACCTTCTCATACAATATTTGAAACACTGATTTAAAAAAAACATTACAAATGACAATTATTCAAATATTAAGTACTACATAAGTAATAATTTGATGTAAAATAAAATTCATTTACGTAGTTTATTTTTTTTTTATGAGAAGTATCTAAAAAATAACTAAATCTTTCAGATATTGTACCTGTGTTTATACCTAAATAATATTTTTAAATTGCATCTTTATCTCTATAACTAGGTACTTTTCCTACACATAATACTCATATCTTAACTTTTTAAAAAAAAATATCTGTTACAACACTGATAAAAAACATGATTTTTAATGTAAAATCAACTAGAAAAATGTGGCATGACAGATATACATATAAAAAACTTTTGATTTTTTAATATTTATAAAACTTAGAATAATTATAAAAGCCTTTCTATCAATATTTTTTATAAATATAATTTTTTATCAATATTTTCTATAAATAGTATTTTATAGGATAATTATGAAAGCCTTTCCATCAATATTTCTTTATAAATAGTATATTATAGAATAATTAATAATTATTACGTTAGATAATCTGTATTTATATAAACTTTATATTTAGCATCAACTAATATTTATATGTAATTTCTGGTTATATGTAATTTATAAGTGACAATAGATAATACCTATCATACACAGATATAATTTTTATCATTTAAATTAATGCTCACTATATCACATGTATTTCCTCATTGGCCTCATTTCCTGTTTCTACGATGCAATTTACGGGTAACGATTAAAGCACCTAAAGCGATATTGTGTATGCAATCGAATGTACTTCTGTACATTGATCATGTTCGCATGCTTGGATTATTTTTATAAAATTTTATAATTTTGTAGCTATATATTACACAATTTCAAATTTATGTTATGTTATTCTTACGCCTTTACTTTCGATGAAATTTATACTGTGCCTTTAAATTATTATCTGATAATCGGCATTCGATCGCATATAACATTTTGACTCCGTCAATTTGATGAATCAGATAATTTCTTCTCGCGCGATTTTTGGGCAACATCAAGCTCCGCGAGAGAAACGATAATGAAGCGACTGGCTGAATCAAATAAAGATAAAGGGATAAAGACGCTGTTGCGGTACCCTCAAGTTGTCGAGACGTAGAAGGCGGTACCCAGACTCTATCTAAACGACGAGAATTCGCCCGAGGGGGGATCATTAATTTAATTAGTTTCGGAGAAAGAGCGGATTTAATCATTTGCTCCGATGGATCGACGTGAATGCTCGTTGTTCGAGCTTGGAGAAGCGGGGCGTTTCTACTTTAACATCTGTTGCGTTTGATCATCAGTTATCTTACTCTTGCTCTTAAAGAGCATTTAACGGGAAAATTTAAAGGGAAATTGATGAATTATCCAGTATTAGAAATTTGTCTTGAATGACTTTTGATTGATCGTTTCTTCGTGACAGATGGCATACTTTCTGATTAATTCGATAATAGTTCGTATAATTTCCTTTTTACAAGAAATAGACATCTATATCTATATATATATATATATGCCTGATGTTCTATACAATGTTCATTTCGATTTATACATTAATCGTCATTTGTTAATTAGAAATATTGCAACTAATTATTAAAAAGAAATTATTTAAACTTGATATAAATTGATGACTATAAATATGTGTATTGATTTCTATTTAAGTAACAAATATAATGTTTATGCTGTAACTAAAATTTCCAAGCGCAACTATAAAGAATGGACAGCTTTGTTAAAGTTATTAAAAATTAAACTAGATACTAATTTGAAAATAATTTTGTTGGACTATCAAAATAGTTAGGCAAGATACTCAAACTAACTGTTAGATATAAAACTTTTTGCACTTCTTATTTGAGATTTCTATGTAATTATTTTGATAATCAAAATTATTTTTAAATTTGTACCAACTAAATCTTTAAATACTTTACTACAAAATCGTTCTTTCCGAGAAGTTTTTCGTTTTTTCTGACCGCATTTAGTATCGATCGCAAGGATTGGTTTGTAACAACAGACGTCAATCACTTTGAAATACGTCAGTAACGACATAAACGATTCGCGGTCGACTTTACGTAGCGCACCTGGCACTTTTCGAAGCCGACGCAACGTCCGTCCGAAATCTCTGTGCCGTTCTCGAAATAATCCCATTCTCGTTTCGCGCGCGCTTCTCGTTTTATTCCTGTTTAAATGCCAGGCCGACCCAAGCATGCAAAGTAACACTGCCGGCGTGTACGTGCCCGGAGTACCGAGGGTTCTATGGAACCACGTGGAACTCGCGACCAGACCCTTAAGGGAATGTGAGACCAACAAGAGAGATTCACTTGAACTACAAACCGTGATCTTCAAGGCTATTAAAATCCTTCATTATTAATTACTCGAATGTTTTTCTTTAGTGAAGTAAAATTTCTTCATTCATGAAATCTTGATGATAAACGCATTTTTTTTCTACGAAAAATCGATGTGTAAATGAAGTCTGATACAAATATATTTTTTATAGAACAAATATGTTAAAGAAAAAATACGTATGAGAAAAAAGATTATTCTGAATGAAAATTAACATATTTTAAATTTTAATATGAATCGAAATTCTTGAGTATTACTAGTTAATTAAATAATAAATGCGCGATTAAAAATAAAACTAATTTCCATTTAAATAATATTGTCTTTAGTAAGCATCATGAATTTTTTTTTAGATACCATAATTACATTGGTATGCATGAATTTTACCGTAGATATTTTAGGACGCTTCCGGTGTTAGACATGTCTGTTTGAGAGACGTATCAATTATCGACGACGAGTCGTGCGCCACTGTTCTTAATTGGCTCGGACGAAATTAGTTCAAACGTGCCTGCCGGCAATCCTTTTTCGGCCGGATCGCTTGTTACTCCCAATTGAACGACAATCATTTCCGTTTCGAGATGTCGAAATTCGCTTATTATGTTTCTTGTATTATGTTTCTTGCCAATTGCTTTACAATAAAATTTGATATTATTACGAAATGTCACGAGTTAATAAGAGGATTCCTATATTAACAGACTATATTGCGCGAGAATTGATTCTCAGAACGAGGTGAACCGTGCCAAATATAATTTACCGGAAGTCTTAATATGATAATTCTGAAAATGCTCTGAAATAACGGCTTATTTTATGCAAAATATGACTTAATCTGAAAATCATAATTAATTATTCATTCGGTTAATTGGAATTTATAATAGTTTTATTTTTCGAATTCATGATATGTCCGAGATTGAAATAGAACGATATAGCAATGATACAAATCAAATAACAACAATAACTTTACGATATAAAGTTTATAATTTGTTGTTTACAATTAATACACATATATTTATTATTCATTAAATTGAAATGCTAATTTAGTAAATAAATCGCCTAATCATAGATTTCATTGTATCAACGCATTATAATCATCATAATAATCGCAATCATTACTGATAATAACATGATCGTGCCCACATAGGTGATAAAATGGACATTTTCGCGATATAGCACGACTTCGTGGACTATAATATACTGCATGTATATCTGAGAACCTTCGTGAAAGACTCTCTCTTTCATGAAAGACATCATTCTGTTTCGAATTCTGAATTCAAATCGATTATTCATTCGGTTATCAATGGTAATGCTTCATGTTTACAAAATGCCCGAGCTTACGCAATTTAAAAAATTCAATTAAAAAAATTGCTTTTGTACTACATGTTATCTGTTATATATATTAAAATTATATTATTATTAATACATGGAAAGAACGATTTTTTTGAAGTATCTAAAAATTTAATTAGATACAGATGTAAAAATAATTTCATTGAATCATTAAAATAATTATGCAGGACACTTAAGTATTGATGCAAAATACTGCTAAAAGTTTTAACATTCTAACAATCAGTTTAAACATTCTGTATAAGTATTTTGACGGTCTAAACAAAATTATTTTCAGATCTATATTAACTAAATTTTTATATACTTCAGCAAAATTATTATGCGAATTTATTATAATATAAGTATTTTAAATGTAATGAAATGAAATTTCGTACGTAATGTGACATGTGCAATGTGCGTAATAATAATTTAATTTCATGTTACTAATAATACTTCTTTTTATTTTTATTTTCGGAAAATTTAAATGTAACATGATAGGTGAACGATTGCGGCTGAATAATTTGCATTAGGTTTTGGCTCTCAACAGTATCGGCATTTCCATTTATGTCAATCGCGCTTGGTTATATTTCAATCGAGCTTTATGACGCATATTATGTCGCTTAATCAAAACTGCAGAGGCGATACACGATCATGAATGAATATGATTAATGAAAAACATAAGAAACGCGTCGAATGATAGAGTTCGTTCTAAGGACGGAACGATTTGTGCACCTTCGAGTTGATTGATTAAATAACAATACATAAAGCAAATGCTGTTACGGTATCAAAGCCACATGTCCATATCGGCATAAATGAACGTAAAGATCTCTCAATACGAGGCCTTTACGATGTTGCTTTTTCCTTTCTTTTCTTTTTTCATAATAAAAACATTCTTTGGAAGAAATAAAAGAAAAGGAATGAATTTCCTTCAGCTTGTATTCATAAATGCGGTAAATTGCACATTTAAAGAAGCTGTTACTTATCTTCTGATACAATATATCGATACATTTAAAAGTGTTATTTTTTTGCAAAATATTAATGTTTGAATATATTTTCATTTAATATTTAATTTAAATTAATTTAATTTTA
>NW_017259206.1:4534295-4550994 GCF_001594045.1 Atta colombica | reverse complement strand
ATATATATATATATATATCATCAAAAATATAAAATAGGATATAACACTATTTATACAATTTATATAATTTAATGACAAATGCACTTAGAAATATGCAAAGGTATAATAAATATAAGGAACCTTTTACCAATATAATAGAACATGTAGAATGTATTGAATCCACCTGGAGAAATTGCAGTCGTGTTCTCGCAATACAGATAATATATTGCTACCTCCTGGTGCGTTTGTGGATCGTGTAATCCTTCTTTATGGTTACGAGCGTGACATCTTTTTTTTCCATCCGCAACGCGCGCGGTTGCCTAATGGATTTTATCTCGCCTTTGAAAGCAAATCGATCTGGAAGCTCGAGAATAATTTCGAGGTTCGTTTTCGGTTCCATTGACATTCAATACGATCATCGCAGTTACCTCCCACCGTTTTATGATGAGTGTGATCTTTTCTTATGAGGATCTATAGCATCTTCATCTTCATCGTTTCTTTCACCCGGATCTTTAATCAGAACTTTTATATTTTACTCAAGATAGCCTTTGCAATCCAATTTGAAATTATTTTTTATAATAAAAATTTTATCTCGTTACTTAAGCAATGAATTTTATGTTATGTTAATTTTACAATGTTAAGTACAATTTTTGTTTCCACATAAAAAAATAATGGATTAATTCTTTAATTAAAATAATATACAAATTTGCTAATTTTTAATTTCGATTTTATGATTTGTAAAAAAAGAATAGGCTAAAAGAACAAAATAAAAATAATAACAGCATTTATTTTATATGTATGAAATATTTATTAAAAAAGAGAAACTGAATGAGACACACATAAGACATAGTCTTTTATTTCGATTAATAACGCTTTATCATATTTTAGAAGTGTACAAACTAGAAATAATATATCATAAGTAAATACTTGGGTGGCTCGAAAAATTTTTTCGTAAGGAATCGCGCCATCTGAAAAAGAGGAATTCTTTGGGTGATTCGAAAAATTTTTTCGCAAGAAACCGCATCGAAAGGAAAAGGGGATCCCTTTGGGTCAGAAACACTTCAAAATGAAAACGGAATAGTAATAGGCATGATTCATGGCGGGACTTGACAGTTTCGTCCGGCGACTCTTGCCTCCGATTGCAATGTCGCATTAAGCCAGCAAAATCCGGGTTCGTAAGGAGAGACTATTTATACCGATTCGCGACAAGCACAGCGCTATATACTTATTTACTTTCTACACTATCTTATTTCTCATCTACATCTTTCAAGAATATTTCTAAGAGTAAGTGAACTTCCTCTTGACATGCAGTATTCTCGTTCTCCGATATGAATATTGATTATTAGCATAGATCAGTTAAGAATTTCTGGAGAAAAGCAGTTTTGCCGTTATTTAAAGTGTTTAAAGTATTTGAAAATTTAATTAGATATACGTCTGAATAATTTATTGGAAAATAATTTATTGGACTATTAAAATAATTAAAACGCTCAAACTGATGAATGTCAAAATTTTTTTACATTATTGTTCATCATACTTGAATTTCCTATGTAATTATTTTAATAAAATTATTTTCAGATCTACATCTATCTAAAATTTTAGATAATTTAGCAAAATTGTTTTCATATGAAATTAATTTATTTTATGTTATTTTTTATCAGTATATTTGTAATAAAATGCTTAATATTTATATTAATTATAATTCATATTAATATTAATTGAACTCTATAATTCGAAAAATGACATGATTAAAATTTCAACAATTAATTTTTTAAGTATACAATATAAAAAACAGAAATTTTAGAATAATATATAACGATTTTATTTACGAACGAATGAGCAATGTTGTTTTGATGACTTCAAAAACCTTTCGCGTGTCAGCAGAAAATATGCTCCAGTTATGATTTGTCGAGTTTACGCATGTTTTATTCATTTTGAACCGGAAACGGAAAGTCTCGTAATAAAAGGGGGAAATCCTTGCGTATAAAACTCACTCGCTCCATTTCATAAATAGGTTGTGTCGTGTGGCGAGAAGTCTTGCCAGATGTTGCAGATGAATTGAGCTTCTTTTTGCATCCATAATCGGGACTCGTTAATGTCCAAATTATTTTACAATAACTGACGACTCTAAAATTGTTTGAGTATATTTAAAGTAAGTAAAGCGAAAGTAAGTAAAGCAATTCTGATTCTTTAATGTATTGAACGTTGTGTTTAAGCTACGAGATTTACAGATTCTCCATACAATTTTGCTGTTAATACGCGAACGATAATAGCGATCATGGTAGCAATGATGAGGTGAGATGGTTACCTACACGTATCCCTTGTAAAACCGGCAACTGGCCTTTGACGGAATACAAATCGTCCCGAGGACACGCGGCGATCGTGTCGACGGCGTCGATAGCGATCGACAAGCTGCAGGTAACTGCGCAAGTAATCGTTCAAGAATTGCCCAAGAGGCTATCCGCGCGTGATTGACGCGGATCGTTCGGAATATAAATTCAACATTAACGATAATAGTCACGACTTAAGAATGCTAATTCTGAAAAAGAAGAAGAAAATCATCTTGCATGTGATAAATAAATAGAATATCAATTTTGTTAATTTCCTGTACATTTTCTCATAATTTTCTGCATCACACACTATGACATCCTCATTTTTATAATAAATCTAAAGCCGACACATTTTTGAGAAAATTACAATACTATAAATATATATATTTTTTTACGCAAGTTTTGTTAATTGATATTTACTATCGAATTTTTGTCTTAGTGAGAATAATTTCTAATTATTTGTTTCTCATCCGAAATTTCTTTTTTTTTTCACACATTAGTAAATTTGTTAACGTTCCATTGTTGAATCAAATTTGTTGCATTGAAGTTGGTGCATTGGGAATAAATTTCCGAACTCTTTGCCGAAGTTCACGTTCGAGGACGCGTAAAATCGATAACCCAAGATACCAAATTGGACGTTACGACCGTAATAACCGTCGAATTACATGAAACGATCAGCAATGGCGTGCGCGGTCGGCATTCCTTCTTGGCTTTCGCTACGAAATTTCTTGCATCTGCAACGCACTCGGGTCCGCCGCTCGTGTTAACGGACGCGGTATTTCACACGCCTTAAGCGTTCCGTGCGTGTAAATGTTAACTTCCGTGTGCATCAAACGCGTATAATCGTTTCTCCCGAATTTGACTCGCAATGATTACAAAGCGCGCTCGGCAAAGATCGTAATTGCATCGTCTTTACAGAGGCATATGAATCTACACATCTGTATATTTTGCTAATGCTCGATATATATAAGTCGCACATTAAAATGTTTATCAATTAATTGCTTCATAATTTACATGAAAGCAACTCTTTTGCTAAATATGTTAAAAAGCTTTGCTAAATATGTTAAATGCTGAATATAAATTTGAACAATTTTTGGGACTATCAAAATAATTATATAGAACATTTAATTGATGACACTGTTATCACAAATTTTAACTTTTTCGTGGTGACATAAATTTTAACTCTTCGATCAGCAAAATGTTTTTGAGAAACAGAGAGCAAGTTTTTTTATTATTCTGAATTATATAAAAATCTGGTATTTTGTTAAAGTTTTAACAATGAGTTTTTGCTATCATAGAAGTTAGATTGTACTCGTATTTTACATACTTTTCACTTTAAATTTATTTATCAAAATTCACAATCAAATAACATCAATGACGTCTTTAAAGATCTCTGTTGTCTCAACAAAGGGTTGATTCTAGCAATCAGTTTCATTGTTCTCTATAATTATTTTTATAGTTTAAATAAAATTATTTTCACACATTTTTATTTCATCTGGCTAAATTTTTTAATACTTTAGCAAAACAGTTTTTCCGTACAATGAAGTTGTTAAAAATTTTTATAAATTTTTAAAAAGATATCTGTAATTAAAACAAATTTTCATCTTTTTTACTCTCCGATTTTATTACTCTTACTGTAGCAAAAGTTAATACTGTATTACGACATTTGCAAGCAAAAAAATGCGTGACGAAATACAGTCGATCAATGGTCGTACGGTCGTAAAGGCGAACGTGTTAAGGTGAAACATCTTGTTGCTTGATTTGTTCGCTCACTTGCATGATCCTCGAATGAGGAGTCAACGGCGGTAGAATAAAAATGTCCATTCAGTATGTGTTTCGATCTCTCGTTTCGGTCGTTCAACCTGCGCCTCTCCGTTTCACCTCCTCGCGCGCATGCACGACCGCCCACTCGTCCGAAAATTGCACCTTTCAGATCGGGACGCCTACTCGCGCTTGCCTTTATCGCCCTGTTTTTTCCGCTGCCTCGGGGCGCCACTAAGAACCGGAAACACGTCGCCGAAAGATAACTATAATAAGAGTTGCTTGCACAATATAGTCTAGAGAACATTACAGTGGACAGGAAATATCATACGTGACTCAACATTTCGTCATGACTTTTTATATGATATTTGTGTGATATGAAAATCTTACAGCTTAAAAAATGAATTTGATTATTAAGCTTGAAATGTTTGATTTAATTTTAATTTAATTCAAAATAGATAGGATTTGATCTGACAATGTTCTTCATCCTTTACATTTAGGAGAATCTCAGGAAAATCTTGCCGATACATTCTTGCATACGACGATTAATCCAGTACTCTTTTATTAGTGCCATCACATGCACTCGTTTCATCTCGCTCCGCTGCTTGCAAGTCGCTTTTTGCTACTTCGCCAGAAGCGCTGACGTGCTTGCGCAAAAGCCGGCTCTTGTTAAGACGATAGCAGCTGCTCTAAGGCTAAGGCCAAGGTTGTTTAAGGCAGTCTTCTTGAAGATAGAGTCTATCTTTTTCCTTATCCGTTCCTTGCATTGACTACGGTCAGAGAACCATCATGATCTTTTGCTTTCTTTTGGCTCTCATGCCAGAAAAACGCTCTTTCTTAGTAAAAGAAAAATCGAAAAATTAAAATGAATCGAGAAAAAGTTATTTCCAGAGAGATTGTAATGAAATCAAAATATACGAGGAATATAAAAGAAGATTTGTTAATCGTGAAGAAAATTCCGAATGCCATAAATAAATTTTGCTTTAATTTTTTAATGAGTCATTTATTTTTAATAAGACTCAATGATGGCTAAATATTAATTACCAAATTCTTGTTGATAATAAAGTCAAAATATAAGTCAAAATATAAAAATTCTTTTTATATGAAAAGAGTCGTACGTAACTTTATATTTTTAAATGCACTCTGTTCAATTGAAAACAAACTCTATTGCACAGATTTTACAGGAGGTAATACTAGTTTCTCATGAACATAAAGCTATTAATAGTTTTTATTATTTTTACATTAAAATCAATTTTCTAATTAATATTCTATTTATTCAATATTCTATTTATTCAATATTTTGTAAAGTATGCGCGATGAGTTGTAACATATCTCATTAATAAATGACGTTTTGAGGCATATTTTTCTTGTAATAACTGATTCCGAATGAAATTTATCTGGCGCTTCAACTTATAAACCTGTTTATTCCACGCTAACCACTATATTGAACATAAATATGATATATCGACTTCATGTCGTAAGTTCATTTCAAATATAAATCTCTTAACATGTATGATATAAATGTATTACATATTACAAAATATGTGTGTATTTTTTTTTATTTTACTTTTATAATCAATGTTTACGACAATAAATATAAAAATTAAAAATGACGTCAAAGAGATAAAAAACAATTTTGATTTCGAGGACTTTTATGACATTATAAATATTATAATACCGACAGTAATTTGTTTTCTAAATTTCGTTAATTTAATTAACTTAACTTTGCGAAAGTATCAATTTTTAGTTTTAAAATAAGTTTTGTTTCAGTATGATTTTGTGTTGATCGTTTGTATCTTGTTTTATCCAATTGAACTGTAGTTGTGTTAGTTTAATAGATGTTTATAACTCGTATAATACTTACATAACATTTGACTTTTACGATTAACTCGTATAACATTTGTCTTTTATAATTAGTTGTTTAATATTTGACTTGTATATATTATTGTACAGCTTCGTAAATCTTATTATGGGTAAAAAGAATGTATAACAGAAGAGAGAAACGTTAAGTATAATTGAACTAATAAAAGTTAATTGATATTAATAGGATAGACTGAAGCAGGTGTTGACCCTTATGCCGCAGCGTTGAATCATCTAATCGCGACGCTACGCGGTTCTATTGTACAAAATCGCAGTAAATTGCCGTACGATGAGATTTATGTCGCTGAGAAAGTCAGCGGCGTATTTTTCGAGGTGAATCGGCATTTTCGCCGCCATATAAATCACCCTTGCGAACATCTCGCTTTAGAAAGCGGTGGTAATCACTTGACTTTTCGACAGCGGGTTAAAAGCTCCTTTTTTACGCGGACAAACTCGTATTTGCAACGTTAAAATCTCCGGCGTTAAGCATTTCGCGTGATTTTCTTTGCCCCATAAAAAAATTAATATTTTGTAACGCGACGATTTTATTATTAAAAATTGAAATTTATCGAATTCATTATTAATTGAAAACGTATTTTATTTAACTTTTTTATCAGCGTAACTTTGTGATGATTCAAATAATTGCGACGTTAGCCAATTATTCTTTCGTTTCTTCTCGAGTATAAGGTTAATTTAATTTACAGACAATTATTAATTGTTAATAATACTCACAAATTTTGGTTCTTTGCACATGATGGGTCATTCATGTCCCGAATTAATTTTCATCACTTTAATAAATATGCAAAAATTATTAAGTGATTGAATTCTTACGTATGCTTTAATATCTTTAGAAATTTAAATACTTTATTATTTTTTCAAATATTATGGTATTTAAAAAAATATTATGGTATTTATTATATTATTTTAAAAAATTGTATATATAAATATTGTAATTAATTACTTGATACTCCTAGTTATTCGAAGAAAAGAAATATGTAGAACACAAATGACCCAATCATGTACTAAGAATTAATACAGTTAGCTCTGATATGGCACACTACACCATGACGAAAGTCATCGACGCGGAAGCGATCGGATGGGAAAATGCGCAGTCGACGGCGAGTTTAATTCAACGATTTGCAACGTGTCTTCCCCGCGTGCGCTTTATATACTTTGTTGTAAAGACGTCAGCGAGCTGACAGCGTGCCAGACACTTGAAAGGGACGAGCCAGTCACGCTCGCAGATCAGATCCTTTGTCGGTTGTGCAATTAAGATAAGAACTCGCAGGAGAAGAGAACGTTTCCTGTCACGGGGCGGCGATGTCGCCTCGTACCGAGAGAGCGGCGGGCTCTTCGAAAAAAGTCAACGCTTCCACGAAAGGGGTTGATTGGCCGAAGCGCTGTTCAATTTGCATAGCTATCATTCTAAATTGCAGTCTGGGAGGTCCGAACGCGGTTACTGCTAACGTAAAACCCCGAGTAAAATGATTCAGCGCAATCACATAGGAATCATCCGAGCATTCGCGATGAATTCCGGAATCGGCCAAGTCGTGGCTATCTATTTACGAAGAAATTTTTCCACGAGGCACATAATTTTTCAAATTAATCACTATTATACAATAATTAATATAAAATACTGTAATAAATGAATTAGTTATTTAACTTTTAGATGAAGTAGCCAGCACTTCTCTTATTTTTTTTCTGGAAAATCTTATTCTGGAAAAGGAAAATAAAAGTATTGATGTACGGGAAGTCTTAAAGTTTATTATTTTTACGTTTTTTTATTTATATAAAATTATAATTAATATAAATTTAACCATAATGGAATATACTAGTAAAAAATATAATTATAAAATTAAAAATTTTTGGGGTGTTCTGAACACTTTACCTATCAACTTGTATATCTTTAAACCGTCTACCTACTGAAGATTAAATTTAATGTATGAAAAATATATTTAAATTTCTTTATTTTCCGAATTCTAAAGAAATTATAACGACACGTTTTAGCGTGAATGAAATTATCTTAAGTTAATTCTAATAGATGTCGACAGTGAACAGCGTTAGTTAAGTCAAGAAATACTTAACTCAGATAGATTGTCATAAATCATGTTAATCCCATTCTGTGCGCGTGTGATGCATCTCGTTTAGATTTCGTTATCCGAGACGTTGCGGTAATTATCAATAATCCATTAGCGTGTCGCATCAGAGGAGAATGAATTAAAAGGCTCGTTGGTCCGAGTGACGGGATGATTAATAATCTGTATGAACGAATATTGTGTGGGTGGCATTGTCACGATTCGATCCATTGAAGGAGAATGCGATCGTCCGAGTAGAACGTAATGTAAGTCGGCCACTGTCGTGGGCAGTATGTCCATTCGTTGCTACGTATGTTTACGAACATGAGATCGAAGTTTGCTTAATCTAAGGATCTGATAGAATGAATTTAGCGTATTGCTTGTTCATATTTAGTTAGCTATCTTTATGATCAACAAATCATAATTGAGGAATAATTGAGGATAAATGAAATTATAAATGTGCGTCGTTATTGTTTTTTGGAGACCATCATAAGATATAATCAGATATTAATATTTTTCTCTCATAAAATCTTTTGCAGCTACATATTCTACTTGAAAAACTTGTAATTTTATGACTTGCGACTTATCAAGATAACACTGTCTTTACTTTTGTGTCTTTTATGTTTAGGCTTGCATTTATTTTTATTACTAAGTAAATTACTAGGATGATATACGTAAAAATAATTTTAATTTTTTATAAGATTGTTTTTAGAACTCTGGATATATTTATTTCATACTTTATAGCCATATACGCCATTACGTGTTTCGTTATCTTGCAATACATTGAAAAAAAATCACAATTTATAAGCTGTAGGGAAACTACTCCAATAACGTATCAAAAATATGGCTGTTTCTAAGTGGCGTGTAGTGTTTAGATTTTGGTGGAGACTGGCACGTCACAGATTATCGCCTTCCTATAATTCTCGTCTAGAAAAGGCTCCCGCGCTCTCAGTCGGCTTATCGGTCTTAGAACCACTTGTTATACTAGGAAAGCGAAACTCATAAGTTCTCCTAAGACCATTTGTTGTAAACATCGGACATACGTATACACATAAACACATTTCATGATTGCCGTACAATACACGCGTACTTGAATGTCTCAGGGACGCAATTACCGCAAATTACGTTTTTATCTTGCCTCTATTCCCGTATCGCATTCTCCGTCTGCTCCGTATTTCTTTGTATTTATTTTTACTTAACGGGACACGTCAGTACCGTTATTGCTTTTTTATTTATTATAATTCTTCAAAAACAAAAATATGACTCTGCGTGAAAAGAACAGTTTTTGTTATTCTCTAAAACTTTTAAAGTGAGTCTTACTCTGAAGAATGAAATTTTAGTCTAAAAGATTAGAAATTGAGCCTCTTTTTCAAGACTAGTTCAATTTTCACTTTTTAGAGTCAAGTTCTATTCCAAAGAATTTAAAAAGTAAAGTATTTAAAAATTTAGCTAGGTATGAAATTTATTTAATTTTTGCGTACTTAAAATCGGAAGACAATTTAAAAAAAAATGATTATATAAGATACTCAAACTGAAACTTATTAGAAACGTTACGAAAACTTTTTGCAGCATTGGTCGTTATACTTGAGCTTCTTACGTAATTATTTCAGCAGTCAAATAAAATTATTTTCACAGATTTGTATCATATCAATTTTTATTAGCTACTTCAGCAAAATCTTTTTTCTTTTCGGTGTGCATACTTCAATGTTGATTCGCAAGCTCGAGAAAGTGCATATGATTGAAGAAAAGAGATCTTAATGAGATAGCAAGTACATCATTTGAAATGGTAGAATAATTTATGATTTGATTTATGATTTGATTTTCTTCTTGCGATGTATTTATTTTACATTTATCATTTAATGCGGTCACGTCTCAATCTTATTTTAACAATCAATCTTATTTTACAAACCGTGTCGCTTCGGTTAATTATCCATTAGCAATAGTGTGAAAATGCTTCTACAAATAATAGCATACCATTTCAAACATCATTGTTATTAATCGAGAGATATATTGTGCCTATTTGTGAGCGCGCCATTGTCAAGTACATAATGAGAAAAGGATAGGTCGGTAAACGATTATCGTAGGGCGGCTCACAATCACCATTGTTATCATCAGCATTGTGGCGATACTTTACGTGAGACGGTCACACTGTTTCGAGTTCATTATCGGACTTGGTGGCCACGTGGTCGCACGCCGTTCGCCGCTCAGGCATTTAAATTGCACGCGCCACATAAGCGACTTGCACTGCTGGTCGTTCGCGAAACGCTGCATTTACCGTATCCGCAATTGCAGTCCGCTTTGACGTTTACCGCACCAGGTGTACCGGACGTGTGTAAACAAAGAATTGTTACCGTATGTACGCGCGCCTATTACAGTAGTCGCTACTTGCATCCTCTCATTATACTATTTGCATTCTTTCTTGTATTCATAATCATTCGTGAATGAGAGGGGAAGTTCGTAAAAAGTACTTGTACACGATATGAATTCTATCACGCGATCGCATATCCCTCGGATTCAACTTGGAATGTATGAATTTACACTTTTGAATAAATCATATAATTTAATATAAAATACATGATATACACGATGAATTTCCTGTGTACATATTTTGATGTGATGAAAAATATAAATATAAACGAATATAGATACATTTTTCTAGATATTTTTATTGTGAAGAACACAGCTGAAAAAGTTTTTTAGAAGAAATTATCAAACTTCGACATGAACACTTGGTACTTTAGTGACATGAAGGATATCGAGCAGATAACTTTACCGCCAATTGCACTGAAATATATCATTAGTACATCGTGTCACTGGCGGTTGTAATTTGATTGCATAAAATACGGTACTTTAGTAGAGTAACCGATGTCCTTGATACTTGATATCCAGAAGAAAAAATTCACAAAGAATACCACAGGAACAGTGGACAGAGAATGGAGCTCTACTCAATTAACGACCTAGAAAAGTCACTAAAAGTCCTCACGTGGAAGCTTAGTAATTTTTTATAAGGAACTTATTTTTAGTTGTTCTTTATAATAAAAATAAGAAGAAATATGTGTATTCGGCATTATTTCTTATTTTTGTTTTCAAAATATTAGACATTTATTGTGTAGATACGATAAACTTTCCTGTAATAATTTATATAGAAAAAAAAAACAAATATTTATATTTTTGTGCATATAAAGATTTGTATTTTCATATAAATTTGTATTTTTAAATATACAGAAATTAAAGTCACGAGACTTCAGAAAACTGAAAATTTTTTAATTATGTGAATTTTTAAAACTGATCGATACAAAATAAAGATACGATGCAACAATCGTAATAGGGTACATGTGTTGAGATGGATCAGTTTGTGTTTTAATTGCGGTCAGTTCAGTTCAAGTATCAAACGCCATTTCTGTTAATCCCTTTCTTATTCCCCTCATCATCGAATTCTTGACTGACGCATTCAAATACCGTGATCATTAATATTATGCCTCGTTAATCCTATAGAGAGCGAGTCTGATTAATCGATTGAGCCGCATGGTGACCTGCAGGCATCAATTATGGCTGTACCGACAGGTTTTCGTTTTTGGCCTGATATTCGCCGCGGGATGCCACTTACATACGAATAGTTGGATCGATAATCGATTTCTCGCGGCGTGCAAACGCACCTGTAATTCCGAGCATCCGTGTAAATCAGATGAAAACGCGTATGTCTCGAGAATCATACGCGATTTACGCGCGATGATTCTTCGCAGCCATATTAATAACAGCAATGACTCGAATATCGCGGAGACTGTCGTAAAAGTCTGGTTTAACAAATGAATTTTGCAGTTGATACCTTTGAGATTTCAAAAAGAAATAAAATTTAATAGAGAAACAATATTCTTCTGTCATACTTATAATCTTTACAAAGTTTAAGTTTAAGATTGATTATCAATTAATTTTTGTTAATAGTTTAATTAGAAACATATTTATATATTTCGAGTATTAAGTTAAAAATTTACGAATGTAAAAAAATGAAAAAATAATTAATTTTACATAGAGCAATTTCTGATATTTTTGAAATTTTTCAGATTAGAGAATACGAACTTTTCAAGCTGCGGTAAAAATTTAAATTTATTACTAAGTGGTAGCACAAAAGTAGTCAGATGTATGAAATAGCTTATAAATTCACAGACTTATAATCCTGAGAAATGCTGCTGCCGGAAATTCTTACTACGTACAAACATACTTCAACTCAATGATAATATACTTATAACTCTACAGCCTGTACTTCATATAAAGAAAATTGACTTTGACAGTCTGAAGTACCGGTCGCGGACACTTCTTTTCACTACTTCAATAGGATGATAAAAATACACCGGCCGTCTGGCAAATGTGCATTATGCTTTTTCTTTGTTGATAGTTTCGCGATTGCCAAGCAAGATCCGAGAATGAAATAGGAGAATTTCGAAACTCGTCATGACAATGACGGACTCGTCGGACAATAACGCACGTGCCGTACCCAAATCTCTTGGAATTTCTCTGCTCACAAGAGGTCCTTTAAGGATCTATTGTAGCCATGATTTTCGGGATCGTAACATACTTTACGGGATTGTAGCACTAGGATTTCTCATTCTTAAAAAATCTTTTTCTCGACATGCCTTACATATGTTGACATTAGACATATTGAAGAAAGAACAGTTAAAGTAGCATTCCTGAAATCTTTACGTTGACGACTGTTTTCTTACTTTTCACCGATTAGTCAACAGACGCTCGGAGTGCGTTTTACACACCCGATATGTTAATGGAGATGTAAAGCGACACGTTCATTGCAGAGATACACGACACGCATGATAATTTATTGTAATTATTGTTGGGTATCTAGATTCTCCGTCAAGTGCTAACTCATTGCACGTGTCGCCAACGGGATCGTCGCGATTTCCATTCATGTTTCACGTAATGTACATGAAGTACACTTGACGTGTCACGCTGATCCTCAAAAGCAAGTGGGCTTTACGACGATGAATGACGCAACAATAAAATGTAGGCCCGTCGTGATTCTGTTCTCATATCAATATTTCATTTCCTATACCGGTATTTATTCTTGATTCATATTCCGCCGACGAGATGTATGTATCTGCTACCTCGTAGCTACTATTTCACTCTTGTTATTGTCAATGATAGCACGATTTACTATCCGTATTTTATTGGCTACGAAAATATATTATTATTGATATGCACGCACATTTTCTTAATATTAATATGCAACAAAAATTAGAAGAAATTAATTTAGATATATTTGAAAGTAGAAAATAAATATATTTATGCAATTAATTAAACAAAATTAATTTATTCAAAAGATAATATTCCATCACTATTAGATATCAATAGTAACCTGAATTAAATAATATTTTGTTATTTTAAATTTTTATAAGTCTTTTATAAGTCTTATATAAGTCAAATTGTAAATCAATTAATGCTTGCAGTTAGTTTAAAAAAAAAACGAAATCTATATTAATGTATGCACTTGATAAATAATGAACTAATAATGTACTAAATTTAAGTAAAATTTAATATATACTTTTGATAAATTATTTAACTCTATTGTTTTAACTAAATTAACTAAATATTGAGTCTCAGCAGTGACGATTTACACAAAAATGAAAAAAAAAATCTCAAATTGGACATAATTTGACATTATGAATTAAAATTTTTATGATTATTAATAAATGTTAATTGATCATCAAATTAGGAATATGGCTAGTAATTTTATCTTTTTAGTCTCTGTGTCATTACAATAATTAATGAGATTAATTTATTTTCACGTTTGGCTCGGAATAATATGGAATAATCTATGATTAATTACTATTATATAATTATCAAAAAAATTTTTGAAAGCCGTTTCAGGAGCTCATGTTACTTTATCTTACGTCACCGAGCGAGAAACTTGAATCGAGCTAGTGGCTCGCTTTATGGGCATATATATATTTTTCTTTTGTGCTTACGAGAGGATACGATCCTCGAAACACAGGTGAAACAAGCCGTAGCTGGCTGAACTATTAGTCATAAGGGCCACCAAGCGCGTTCCTGCCATAGTCCAGTTGCATGTGGACCAAACCATATCAAGAGTATTTTGTAAATACGTTATCATGAACACGAGAGGAAATGGAACTTTTAAGTATGCGCCCTCTTGAATCGTCCGAGAGGATATGATGCACCTAGTAGTGAAATAAAAAAAAATTCTTCCCAAGGAAGAATGATTTAAGCGAGTCTCATTCTCGATTCTTGAGAGGAAGAAGTCGCTCTTTGTAGAACAATGAGCTTGTAACGCGTGTAACGAAGCGGAATGAACAAATGGCCGTATGTTGTTTTTCGGTGTAAATCTGCGGTCTACTTATGTGATTAGAGTTTTCGATGAGTCAGATATACCGTTCGACAAAGATTAAATTTTATCGTGGGAAGCACAATGAATAACTGAAAGTATACATTATTAATTCTATCAGAGTTCAGCGAGATAATATTGACTGCTTCGTAAAAATAAGTTTCAATTTTAATTCAATTTTATCTTTTTTCATTTAGTTTTCATTTATAGTTAATAAGCCTTCTGGCAAACTTTTCTTGTCGTCTTGAGATAATCGATTCGATCATTTGACAAATCGTAAAAGTGTTGAGCAGGTAGGATTACGACGACAATCTTAATAATAACGGCAACTTCCTTAGTGATAATTACTAGAAGTCTTTTACCGCGATTACATCGAGCATGTTACCAACGCTGCGTCGTTCTCCGTACTCGGTATCTTGGCGTTGCTTGCATGAGAATCACGCGAATCACGATCTTCTCTCTCTCTCTCTCTCTCTCTCTCTCTCTCTCTCTCTCTCTCTCTCGCACATCGTTTTACTATACACGCACGTGGACACGTGCGTCGCGCCACGCCGCGCGCCGGCCGGCCGGCCGGCCGGCGGAAAGACGGAACAGGGGTTATTTCTGTCGTCATCAGTCACTCGTAGCAGGTTTAAGTCGCTCCACGTCAGTATGAGAGAAGCAGAGGAAAAGAGGAGCACGAAGCAGGAGAAGAGACTCCGATTCCGTGCGCAAACATGACACAATGCCCGCAGTCTCTGCTCCTTTTCTGGAATCGCCGTTGCACGCGATCCTCCCCCTTGCCATGTTGCGACTATTATAAGAAGAGAGTATGTACATACGAGAAAGTGGAGTGTATTGTTAGATAGAATGGAAAGCGTGCGATGTACTAAATGCAGAGTTCGTCTAAGCACGGAAGTCGCTAACAAGAAACATCTTTTAAATTTGAACATTATTTTCTTAGCAAAGGTGTTTAAATGGATGACTAATTATAGAATTACTCGGTTTATTTGGTTTTGAATAAATAAAGAAAACGTTACTAAATAAAGAAAGAAGTTAATTAACAGTCTTAATTAATATTTGAACAAATAATATACACTTAATACTTATAATACTTTTGATGAATATAATATTTATATAATATTTTTCAATGTTTTATATTATTACTCTGTAATATATAAAAGTAGTTTTTAAATATACTATTAGTGTTTATTATGTCGTATACAAGATGTCCCGCAATTTTTGACCAAGCGCTTTTGTGTAAATAGAGCGGACTAAATTGAGTCGAAAAGTCCTCTACCTTTTTACAATTTTCGCAATAGTTAACAAGATATTAATTATTAAAAACCGCTGAATACTGATTTTTAATTTTTTACTCAAATGCTATCAACTTTATAGAAAAAACAGCATGAGACAAAAATGCTCATTTTCTTCTTATAAAATTTTGAGAATTTTTTCAGAATTTTTTATCAACTTTTTAGTACTGCATTTTCTTATTTTTACCAACATGAGAATACACAGTATTAAAAAATTCTGAAAAAATTCTAAAAAAATTTTTTAGAGCTCTATCAGAAAAAAATAAATAATTTTTGTCTCTTGCCGTTTTTCTGTAAAGGTGATAGTATTTGAATAAAAAATTATTGAAGACCAATATTTGGTAATTTTTAGTAATTAATATCTCGTTAACCATTGCGAAAATTACAAAATGGTAAACTTTACAACTCAGTTTAGTCCGCTCTATCTACACAAAAACGCCTGACAAAAAATTTCGGGATCTGTATATTGCTACTATTTACTTATTCAATAAATTAAAAATAAAAGGCTACAGCTTATTTTTGTTTCACATATTCGCGATTATCTCTGTAAGCTTTAAATAATCATTGTATTCGTTATTGTGATTCACTTGAGCTGCGTAATTCGATCGTAGGACGCGCATGTCTTGAAACATTAGCGGACAGGTCAATTCATGAACGGATACATCGCTCACGACAAATAGCTGTAGTAAATATTCTCGAACCAAGCCTTCGCCAATTTTCTGATCACTCACGTCTTCTGTCCCATGTCAACGTGAACCACGCCCGTGTTCAATGTTTCACGCGTTTGCTATGCGTCAGAAATCCATCGTTTTCAACACGTTGAACGCGCTTCTTTGGAATTCGCGAAGCGATCGTTATGGTAGTAGCTGCAAGGTGCATCGGGGGTGCAATCGGCGAGGTAGGAAGAGTCTGTAATGATTCACGATAATCGATGGACGTTTCAAGGACGGGAATGATGGTATGTTTCCTTGAACTCGATCATTTGGATTTAAATCGTTCTTCGAATTTCCATGAGAACGAAGATAGAATGTGAGATTGCTTGCAATGAAT
>NW_017259206.1:4517668-4534195 GCF_001594045.1 Atta colombica | reverse complement strand
CATTTTTTATTGATATAATCTAATAAATGTAACTATTAAACACCAATAGTAATATATCAATATTATTATTTATTACTTACTTAATAATGTAATTATTACATACAATATGTGTTATATTATATTAATATTGTTGAGTGAAAAGTATGTTCATATAATGTTATTATTAATTGATATTTTGGGTAATGTAAGAATCTGTCTTTCGAAGAATTTTTTTTCGCAATATTCATATTAGAAAATATTGATTTATTTATTAGATAGGAATGTTTGGACATTATTAGACACCTTTAATAAAAGATGTCATTGTTGTCGCTTCCCCATTCAAACAATACTCTAGTCGCGAGAGGAATAGGAGCGGTTCGACAGACTGCAGCCCGACATACGCACAATGCGCGTCCGCTCGTTCTCTGATGAACGCCCAGTTGCTTTCTTTCTATGCGCGCATAATGCACGCAGTTTGGTGCAAGCAGCACGTCCGCGTCCGGGAGATTTCTGCCACGTTGTTCTTGAAATAGGGAGCTACGTGAGCGCGCATGGGGGCTTAGTGGGACTTGTACAGATTCGTCACCGGACCCAGAACAGCGAGCGAAGGCTTCGCCTTTTACGTGGCAAGCATTTGTTTTGTTAGGGATTTTCTGGTGAGATAAATGAGACGGCTCTGCGTGGGAGATATGCTTTAGAGTACTATTCGCGTACATCGCTTTTGTGTACTTGAGAGTGTATGATTAATTTCGAGAATAATCTCAAACACATTGCGAAGTTATAGAAATTATAATAATTATAATAATTCCAAAGTAATCTTTTTATTTTAACTTTGCATTCTTTTATCATTTTAATCAAAAACTTAATGCGTGTGAAGCTAGAGTCTCATTTGGTGAAAACTCATTAAATATTGAGAGTTCTGAGTTTATTTTTAACTCTCTAAATCTGAATCAGTGCTGGATAATTACTGATATCGGTGCTAAATATATATATATATTCACTGAATATCAGTGAATGAAACGTGAGATCCCTAACCTAACTGATCTTTATTATGTAATCTAACTAACCTTTTTTAGTGCATAAATTAAATGAATATAGTATTGAAAAATTGAAATTAACATGCAAATATCAATATTCTAGTCATATAATGTTCAAATATTTTTTCTTTTTTAGTTAAATTTCACTGATTATCAGTGCCAACTATGCTACTGAGTAATTAGTGACTATCCACTGATTCTCTCAGATTTAGAGAGTATATATTAATTTTTTAAACAATTTTTATTGTCTAAGAAAGACGAATTTCAGAGTATATATGTGAGACACGCCGATTTTCGACAATTCTACAAGATCTATAAAACTTACATCTATGATTCTGCCTCAATATAAACAAGAAGAACTTCGCGAATATAATATTCTGACTTTAGAAGCTAAATCTCAACTGTTCTTTTTGCTCACTGTATGTTAAAGACGTATTTATCTTCTTACTGATGCACGTATCATAAAAAACATATATTCGAAAAAACGAATCAATGAAGAAAATAGCAAAATACTCGTTAAAAACGTGAAATATTACAGCGCGATTAGTGTAATCTGATTAGCACGTTCCGCGTAGCGCTTGGTACGTCGTTAACGATCTTTCTCTTGCTGTGTGAGCTTTAGGACTATTATTAAATATTGTTTAAATGAGCAATACCGAAGGATCATTATTTCCCGCCATGACCGCTCACGTGGCTGCGTGTAATCCGCACGAAGTGAACATTAATCAAGTGTGATGGATCATGAGTTGTACACCCACAACATATAATACTGACTAATAACAGTAATTTTTAGCAGAATACAGCACATCATTCTTAACTTATATCTTAAATCAAAATCAAGATTGTAAACATAATACAAAAGAATCTTTGATATTTTATCTAACTCTAATCGGTATTCGCAGAATCTAATGGAATCTCGTACATTTTTTTCAATTACATTATAAAAAATTAGTTATAACAATTTCACAGTCTTACACAATCTTATCGAATTTGGATCCTTAAAATGAAAAAAAAAATCGTTGAGTTAACTATAAACAGAGATACAATTTGAACTCGTGAATACTAGTTGAGGAAGTTTCATAGCGCGTACTGATTGGTTAACATTTTAAGAAAATCATAAAATCAAATCATGAGATGAATCAAAGTTCGACATGTTTTACGTAAATAAGATAGGATTAGAAACAATTTATGTACAACATCAATTCAGAAGTGAATAAAAATGTATGACAAGTTATTAAAGTTCTGTCAGCCACTAATCAATTCTCGAGTTATGTCGGAAAAAGAAAACTCGACCGATTACTTCTTCCGTTGCAATTTTCACGATGCGATGATCAATTCATTATCACCGGTGCGGCGCACTGTCTTTTATCTTTTGCACACTGTTCTCTCTCTTTCTGCCGCGGTTAAGCTCGTCACGTTTCTTCATGTGTCGCACGATGTATACGAGTAACCCGTTCAGGTGTTACTCGGAGAACCGGCGCGACGACGAACCTGTTCACTGCATCTTTGCGTTGCATCTCCACGGTGTTCCGCAACTGGTTTCACTTTATGCTCTGTCAAAACCTGTCGATGAATGCGTTGCCTAGCAGAAAATGATGGGATCGGTACACATCGCTTCGATTACACGTTTCTTTCTTCGTCTATTCTTTTTTTCTTTTTTCTCTTCACGCAGCTCTTCCGATCGGAGATATTGCGTCGACATCGCGACATGTACATGAAAAAATAGTGATTTTTTTATGTGTTATAATTACAACTGATATTTGTTAGTTATAATTACACACGCATATTTCAATAAGTTGTAATTGACATCTCTGATCGATTGGAGCTTATACATTTATCTGCCGCATGCAGTGGATATATCAGAAACGTTTCTTGTAAAACTAACTAAAAATTTATTACACATATGTAAAATTATAATCTGTTTGCAGCAAATATTTTTAATCAAGATAATACGTTCTCTTGTATAATATTTTATTACGTTGACATTTAAAAAATTTTGAGAATTAGTATTACAATTTTTTTTTACAAGAAAAGGCGAAGTTAACCTATATAAATAAGAAATAATGGTTAATAAATTTTTATTAGAGTTACAACTTTAAATCCATCTAATAAAAATCTGAGAGAAAATCACTATTTTCTCGGAAGATTAATGTAAAATTAGCTTTTCCTTCATGAATTTTCTGCATCAAACGAATTTATGAGACGCTAATGTACACCTCTGACCTCACAGGCAGACGCTTGTGGAATAAACATAGCTAGGCACTGAGGCCCACAGTGATTTATCGACGTTACGTACCGATGTACCGATTCATCAATAAAAGGCACCAGTAGTCTCGTAAAACAAAACTAAAAGAGAATTAACGACTAGAATAGAATTTTAACGATGCACGGCTCTATTTCGGAATCTTGACAGCAGTTTAGACGATAACAGGGATCTTCAGAAAGTTCACATTGCCTAGGTTTATTGATGATTAATTATAATAACAGTTACAGCTCTGTTAAATAATCATACAATTTATTGTGAAAAACTTATGGTACAAGTTATAGTTTAAAATAAATAATATGACATTTAAAATACAAAAATATTTATGTCTTTTATTATGTGCTATTTAATTTTTTTATTCTAATTCAACAGGAATTTCCCGTTTTGATTTCAGCTCAGAGAAATACGTACAGTCTGAATAAGAACTTAAAAAATAGCGGTCTCTTTCCATCCACATTCAATGTCGCCGCGAAAGCGGATATTTACGTTAATGCGACCTGCGGTGAGGAGGGCCCAGAGACTTTCTGCAAGCCCTCGGAATCGTCGAGATGCGCCGTCTGCGACTCCAGGAGTCCGGATCCTGGCAAGAGGCACAATGTCAGCAACATCCTCGACTCGAATCCCGGAAAATGGTGGCAAAGTCCTACATTAGCGAGAGGCGATTATTACGAATACGTGACAATCCTCTTGGATCTCAAACAGGTATGTAGATGCTTAAGCAATAAATATTTAGGCCAAAAACTAATTAAACAAATTTTTAAACAAATAGATTTTGTGTAATAATACTAAATATAATTCTTGAGACTTTAATAAATTTACAGGAAAATGAAATGATTTTTAAACGATCACTTTGCGATAATTTATGTTGATTCACACTTAATTTTTACTTACTTCTACTTTATTTTCTGAATAGATCTTTTTTCTTCTATGGCGCATTATATCGCATTAAAGGTTCCTTTTATCCTCCGAAAAATCGTAAAACGACTTTTGTCCTATTGTTATATACTCGTTTCTTGTATTATGCTCTTTGATGTCGATTTATTTCGTTTCCTCCTCATGCAGACAATGGTAAAATGGACAGAGAAAGAGAAAAATACAAAAAAACGAGAGAATCGAAACTGATTTGCGCGAAGTGAGACAGAGAAAGATACGTATAGGGTAAGATATGGAGAAGATAGAGAAGCTTTAAAGGATCCCTTTCCGGAAATTTACGTGCTGGCTCGCAGGTATGCCCCATGTAGCCCTTCGTCCTTTAACAAATTGCGAACGGCGGTGGAGAAAAACGTTTTAACGAGCACGGCGTCCCTTTTTTTGAGAGACTCTTAGTAATAAGGACGTACCGCGAAGTGGATTCACAGAATGAAGTGCCGACGCGACAAGTAAGGGGAGCTAAATTTTGACGAGATGGAACTTTATTTTACACATAGAAATCTTATTCCATGTGTTTCTAAAGTGCATCGAAGTAATCTGTCGTTAATTAAATATGTCCTGATAGAATTACATTTTTACAAATGTGATTTTTTTAAATACAAAATTAAGTATCGGTTTAATTTTATAATATATTTAACAAAATTTTTTTCGCGATGATTTTTAAGGGTACAATAAATATTAAACATAATATTCTACAACATAACACATATGGTAAAGGTGAAAACGAAAAGAAAATTAATTTCCTACATAAAGTTTTATTTAATTAATAAAAATCAATTAATCATTGTTGGAATATTTCTCAATTTTTCATAACTTTTATGACAAAGTTATGAAGTTTATGCTGCAGGAAAATTAATACAATATATCGCATAACTATCTATTTAAATTATTTTGGAATGCTTGCCTTATAAATCTCAAAAATTTTAAATTTCAAAAACCTGGATAGCAGTTAAATATCGAATATTTTGACAAACACGTGTGCGTAATTTGCTAATTGATCCTCCACGGGATACGACAGCCGCAGAGTTCTGAGCATAATCAATACGTTAATACAATTACTATCGTATAATTACCACTGGTACTACAATAATGAATACGTTAAGATAGACGAAATCTCGCTGTGTAATTGAGAGATATAGTGTTGATGGCCCGCAATCTTACCTCTTAATTGGACGTTGATTGCGAGCCTAATTCTTCCTTTCGAGATATCTTTCGCGTCCGATTGCGTCATATTGTTTATAAAAGCTGATTCTCTCATAATGGTCCGTAACTAAAATTATTTATAAATATGCAATCTAATTCTCATTTCCTGAAACATTTCTCATAAATTCTCGGAAAACAAAATTATTTTTGTAATAATGAGCTTGTAATCATGATTTGACTATGTCAAATTTATAATTATAACAGCATTTACAACACAGATAGAATGATTTTGCTAAAGTTTATCTAAAAATTACACACAAATACAGATTTGAAAATAATTTTACCAAAATAAGATAATGAGATTTTTTAATTCTATTTTTTTTATATTTAGTCGTATAATTTTGTAATACATAATAAAAAAAATTAATATGTTATGAAGTAAAGCATAATTAAGATTATTTTGAAAGACAAGATAATACACATTGCAGTGTTTCTTTGCAGCATGAAATTTAAAATCTGTAACTAGAAGTGTTTTTCTTCGGATAATAATCTTGCGATACCATATCTCTCGTTGTACTTTTTATGAAGAGAAAATTGCTTGCGATTCATTGCGACATTTTTAAATTATGGTGAATATTGGAAATGATTATGCTAATCGGCAAATAAGCAAGACGCGGGGGAATATATAGTATTTATGGTCCTCGTTAACGCTTATTGCACTTATTAATTTTACGTCCATCGCTGTTCGATTGTTTCTTTTGTCAAATCGACATTGAATCAGTATGATACATCGGGCGTTGTTGTTATATATATGTCTTTATTGTTTTATAAGTGATTATCTAAATTGAAAAAAAGATTTTTTTTAGCAAAAATTGTAACAATCTAATATTAAAAATGGCATACATTAATCTCTAGTTATTTAATATTTGTTATATCTTTTAGAATTGAAATAATACAAGCAACTTTATTACGAAAAAATTTTTTTATAAAAAAATAGAGACGATGATAATAATAATATTTTGTTCTTGCGTATTGTAATCACTTGAAGAAAGAATTTTTTGCCAAATATTAATATGTAGGAAAGTTAGATCTTATTTCCTGATTTGCTAAAAAGAAACTTCCCACGCACTGATTGGTTCCGAGGTTAACTCATCTCACGTATAACTTCTGTTTGCGCTACTGATTGGCATAACCGAGTGTTAGAATCAACCTTGCCTTTCATGCGAAGGCGTATAGTAGAATAAATTAATTTGTCTGTACCTAAAAAGGCCACCTGATGGACAACCTTTATCTTGTTGTACACGGTGAAAGAGTCGAGATCGTGTTGCGCAATAATTAGCAGACGGCTACAAATGATCGTCAAACATTGAGAAGGGAACGATCGCCGCCGCACTTCGTTTGGCTCTTTTTGCTGACATGCCGACATTTCCTCGCGGCAAAAGAGGAGGAGTTAAGATGGTGACTGACCGTATGAAATTCATTAGTACTCTTAATGGAGTCTTGAAAATGCATTTAATATATATTTTGCATGCGAAAGAAAACAGAAAATTGATTACGCGGGAAAGTATGATAGTTAACGAAGTATCTTCCATATCAGTCCGAACGTGATTAATAATTTTTAAAAATTGAATATAGAAGAGGAGGAGTTGTAATAGCCGGTCTCCATCGTTGCAGAAAATTCATTAGTATTCTTAAAGCAATGTTGTGTGAAAAAGAAAATATTTAATATGTTCCAATATACAAGAACGCAGGGTAAAATATTACATGAATCACTAATGAAGCATTTTCTATAACAATGCAATAATTACTAAAATGAATAAAATGTTTTGGATTTGTGTCGTTCAGAATTGAACATTTCTTAATATTGACTGCAAGAAAAAATAATTTTGAAGAATTAAAATAATGTAATATCTTAATAATATTTGGAAAAACAATTTTGTTTGGATTAAAATAATTATGTAAGACGTTAAATTGGTTGTTAAAATGTTATAACTTTTCACCGCATGTTTAGTAACGCTCATAAACTGTGTACATAATTATTTTGATGATCCAACAAAATTATTTTTAAATCTATATCTATAGTTAAATTTTTAGATACTTTTAGATACTTCAGCAAAACGTCCTTTCCGTGTATATTTATAAGCTACAAGTATCAGAATCAATATATTTATGATATCGTATGCTGTGCCAGTTGTATGGATCAAAAAGAGAAATGATTCTGTCGAAGGATCACGGAAGGATCAGATCGCGCGTCGAACCGCCTCCCTCGAATAGCATCGGAATGAAACCAACGAGTTATCGCCCGTCGTAGATCGACGCCACCTCTAACCCTGCCGATGAGGTATCGAACGTGAAAAGGAGCAGCGAATGGTACTCACGTCGAGCGACTGAAACTCCAATCCTTCATTGTTCACGGATTAACGAGTCAAGTTGCCGTCGTCTCTCGAACGCTTGCTCGAGGTCCTCGAACCAGCGCACACGCCGTTTTCTCCTTCGGCCGGGTGAATGAATCATCTTCCTGGGGCAAGCGGGAATGGAACGGGGAGAAAGTGAGAGACGAGACGAAGTCACGAAAATAATACTTCGTAGGGTGAAGATCGCTTCTCGTGAAGGCGAACTTATTCCTTTTTCCTATTCATGGACTGGACCTTGCGGGATCGCGGATGATGTATACATATGTTACACGAGACACAATCGTAGTTTTTTACTCGAGTTTTATGTTCGTGAGTGCAACATTGTGCGTTATTGGATTGCTATGAATTGAGAAGAGCGAGAAGCGAGAGGTTTTGAATTAAGCAATGTGGTACTCTTCATAATAGAGTGCCAAATTCTTCGTAGCCAAAAACAGAAGAGCAATATAAGCTTTCATCTTTGTTTTTTTCGTCAAAAATTTACGCTGCAATTGAAGAAAAAAATATTAATATTTAACTTAGGAATAATCGTCTCGAATATTTTTATCCTGATGAGGAGATGTGTATTGTTGTAAAATATTGTTTTTTATGGATATTATTTAACATATTTTTTTTTTAATAATTATTTTTTACTAATCTTTAAATATGCAATTCCATCAAAAATCTGTAATAAAAAAGCGTTATATTGAATAAAATTTTGTTATTTAGAAAATGTTATAATAAGTAACTTAATGTGTTTATTTTGTTTAGTACTTATTTGTTTGGGATTTCTACTTACTTTCCTCAAAAAATTATGATTAAATCCATATCTATAATATTCTCGGAAAACAATAATACACGATGTATTGACAATAGTGATTTTAATTGATAAAAAGATGCGAAAACATTTTGTATCATTTATATAAAAGAAATAAGGTGACTATTTCCGGATTAAATATTATGCTACAATCTTCTATAAAAAATTCTGCAATCTTTTGATTTAAATTTTTGATTAAAGAGCAGGATAGAATCGGATTGATAATATAATTTTAAATCGTCAGTATAATTTTCTAAGCTCAAATCCTCTCTTCTCTGATAGAATTGTCTATTTCTTCTCTGGTAGTCTGCAATAAAATGGAAGGAAAAAGAGATTAGTGTCTTTATATAGACATCTATAATGAGAATATGCAAATTACCTAGAGCATGATAGTCTCGATCGAGATCATCAAATATGCTTGAGGTGGCTTCATGCCTTTTGTCGGAACAGCCACCGTTATGGCACGTCACGAATTTATCTCGTAATTCAATTCCCACGGCCAGTGGCGATAATTACAGACCGCAGCGCGCGGCCCTTACATACAACGGATTCAGCGGCCAGCCATCTTTTTGCTTTCTGCTCACAACACACCGTTGGTCGTCCGTATTATAGGTTGAAGCGATTAAACCAGGCTTCTTCGAGATGCCAGCCTCAGAGCGATAATCGTATCATCGGTCCATGATCGTCAATTAAAAGAAATAAATCAAAGTATACCATAAGCTGATAACAGATCGTAATCGAAATTATTAATCGTATGACGCAATTTAGATAACATATATTAAAGTATGATCTTCTGATTTTTACATTTAAACTAGATATATTTTATTTTTAAAATTATATTTAATAATTTATATATAGTATTTTCTGCATATTAGAGTTGAGAACTATTAATTAAACTTTTTTTGCATCTTCTACAATTTATCTCTTTCAATTTAAGTCTAACTGGCTCCAAGTACTACCTAGTACTCAATATACAACTTATTTGCTGTTTGTAGATAGTTACATGGATAGTTAAATCTTCATTATAATCAAACTAATAAACTCATATTAGGTTTATTCGCTTGAAATCCCCAAAATTTTTGCACTTAAAATAAGATAAAGAAAAAAAGCGAAAATTTGTAGGATAAAAAATACAACACGGACAGACCTACAGAAAATGTCTTATATTTTTTATTAATGTTCAGAAATGTTACCTATTTTAAATCTAATCATCGATTTTCAATGTTGGATTCAGCAAAAATCAAAATGATTAGGCGGACCTCATTTAGTAAAATTCTTATATTATCTCAGCAATTTTCAGTTCGATTCCCTCGTACTTTGTATGCGATCGATTGATTATGTATCGTGTCGAACGAAAGTCTTCTTTTATTGCTTTCATGCTTTTTTTCTTACTCTCTGTAAAAACAGCTTGCTTGCCAAGTGAATGGCGTGAATTATTATTCAAAGCCACGTTTGAACCGACAAGGATCGGGTTATTAAGATATTTCGGGACTCGATGATATTGGTCTCAGCTTTATTGAAGACTTCCTTGGCAAGGAAGACCATGGCACACGACAGTATTCGCACTCACGTCTTCACGCACAAATTGCTTTTCTTTGATTCGCGGAACCGACCGATAATTAAAACGTCATTTTATTTGTGACGGAGCGAAAGTTTTACTGGACGTTATCTTCGCGAGTTTGTGGCACGCAATAAGAGGATCGCATGAGGTGAGAAGACACGCACGCAAATCGCACTCGTATCGAAAATTACCTTTCGTTAAGTCAAGAAGCGGAACGAAATTTAAAGCGACATTTCATTTATCGCGCCGCGAATCTTACTTTGCTGCGATGTTATCGGTAAGCTGCTTCGAAAGATTTGCGAAAGAACTGCGAGGCGAAAAGATATACATATCTTTTTCGCCTTTCCGAAAGCGAGCTAAACAAGAACATAATTTAATTAAATATCGATTTGTTTACTCTTAAAAGTGTTATACGATCTCCGTTTCGTTGAAATATCATCAGCGTGACATGAATTTACTATATGTCTAAAGTTATCTGCGTGGAGAATTTGCATCCCTGTTTACATTCGTTCAAAAAAGATCGATGGTTGCTCTGTCAAAGTGCTTGAGTAAAAGAGGAAAATCAAGTTTTACGTTCTCACAGGTGTGCGAAATATTTTAAGGCTCCCGACCATGACGCCAGTCATCGCTGATGAAAACTTATGAGCCAACACTCAAACGCGACGATGGCACGTCGTGACCGGTCGAGCCGGAACGAAATGTGAGAAAATCGAGGTATAAAAGGAACTGACGATAAATCAATCCAATCCTCTTCTGCTCTTTGACCGAAAGTTTAACGAATCGAAAGATCGCAAAATTTTCGCAGAAGATTGTATCGCGATACTATTTAAATATTAATTTTTTCTTCTTTTCGATCAAGATTATTATACATATGTATACAGAATCGTGAGATAGCACAAGTAAGATTATTTGATCATATCGAAGCACCTACCTCCGGTGAAGCAATATTGGAAAATATTTCCTAGTGGAACTATTGATGATCGAAGCGTGATGTAGCGCCATATTTGGAAAAATATTTGTAGTACATCCCGTTATAAAGAGGATCAGGGGTCGTAATTCGCCATCGTGACTCGAAGACGGCGAGAATAGAAAGCGAGAATACCGCGCCGATGATAAATCGAATAAATTTCTTGCTTCTGCACCTCGTATCGAAAGCGTGTCAATTACGTGTGTGTGGTGAAATTTAATTACTTGGAATTATATTAAAGCAACGAGATCACATTCGAACGAAATATGAGGATCATTTGCATTCACAGATTACTCTCATTCACTTCTCATGCGCGATACGTTCTCTTAATTGCGATTGCGGAATTCCATATTGGAGATTGATTGAGTGAGTGTATTCATGATTGAAAACAGTTATTATTAATTATGATGCCGGAAATGTAACACTCGGGATGACAATGTTAATCTTTCAATGCCACTCTGAATATGGATAACATAGCCAGCTTCTTTTCCAATGTTTTCTTTTAATGTTTTTTCCATTACTTATAAGCATTTTATTAATCCTTATAGTACATACGATTGAATCGTTTATTTCTGGCTCATTTGGGATCTTTTCTTTGAAATATTAGAACTTGGCTAAATAATGGTCTCTATTCTTTTCTTTTTTAGTACATTTTATTATAAATATTGTCTAAAGATGTAAAATATATGTGTAAAATTCATTTAATAATTTTTGTATGCTTATAAAGTGAAAATTAATCTGAATAATCCATTGTGTGTATTTAAAAAAATCGGATAATCATTGTATTGGGTTCGTGCCGATTAATCTATATAATTTAATAAATGTACTAAAATTTAAATCTTCTGCATTCCAATTTTCCTTCAAAATCGGCACGAACTTTTCGGATAACCCAATATGTACTAAAGGTAAATTGACGTTAATATAGAATACATTTGCAATCGTTATGTTTTTGATATTTAGATTGAAAATAGTTCTTTACAATATTAATAAGTTAGACACAAGAAATGTGTTACTTACGATCAAAATCGGATGTTAAAATATCACATCTATGTGTATTTAAGTAAATTTATCTCTCTCTGATATAATTTAGAAAGATTATTATTTTTTTTTTATTAGTGCAAGTCCGAAAAGACAAAAAGTAAGGTAAACATATCTGAGATAAATTCATTTAAATACACATAGATGTATTATTCCAACATTCAACTTCAATCGTAAATGGCACTCTTCTCTTTACAATATTTGTTTTTATCAAAGTTATAACACAAATTGATTGGGTATGTCAATCTCATCTAAGTATATTGTTCTTATAATATACCGAAGAGTTAATTTAAAGCAATGCAATTCTTGTAACTTGAGATACAAAAATCTGATTTCGTCAATAACGATGCTGCATTTAGTTGATGAATTTCTCGGGCCTGGCTTATTTAAAATGATCACTTCCCGTCACGTCGTTACACTCTGACAACTTTACGGCAATTAAACTCGTACCACACGAGATGTGCGCTTTCGGGTTATTTTTAAGTCGCACAAACTTCGCGAGGGAGCGAGAAAAACGGATATAGACGGATTCGCTTGAATCATCGCGATGCTCGTGAGAGCCCCGTGTGCGAAGGGTTAACGATCGGAAGCGCGTGAATTTTTCGTTCATTTCTCTCCTTTCCTCTCGTGTCCCGCGGCGAGGAGGCTTAGGGTTGCCGCACACAAAATCTGTAACAGTAACCTTAAGACCTGAACTTAAGCCGATGAGCCAATCAGGATATTGCTTTAGATCTACGTATTCTAACGGAATAGAAATAGCAGTAAAATTATTCATAAGGCGAGTTTCAACCGGAAATTCAATGTAATAAATAGTATCGCTGGCAAATAAGAGACTCATATATATAAAAGTCATAGATGATTGCAGAATCCTAAATCATAAGAAATTGACCAATTCTAATCAAGTATTCTCCTTACATTTGACTATGTTTGGTCGATTTCCTATGACTTAAGACTCTACGATCATCTACGAATTTTATGTAAACGAGCCTAAAGTCTATCCAAAAGATAGGTTAGATTCTATTACTAATAATTGGTACTAATAAATAGGTTTGCTTTTATTACTAATAATTGATTGATAAAACAGACTAGCAGCAAACACAACAAATTTGTTGTCACATATGTACCGGTAAAGGTACTGGTGACTTGTTAAATTAATAAAATCTTTTCTCTCAGTGTAATCTGTAAAAATTGACAATCAAGTATTCCCCTCCTATTCGGCGGTAAGAAGGGAATACTCGATGATTGGTCAATTTTTACAGGTTACGGCCAATATAAACGCTCCCTTATGCTCCTCGCGAGAGCACAGCCGGAAAAGAATAAGTGTGGTAGGCACTGGACCGTTTATGGAGGCTGGGTTTATGTCGCGCCGCAGGTATACCGAAGCAGGTATTTACCTGTGCACAGATTGTACACGATGCCTGCATACTTTCGACTCTTCTTCGGCATCGAAGGCGGACGTACATACAAGTATTCGTGGCTCGGTTCCGAGGGAAGAGCATAGAGGAAAAAAAAGAGATGGCCTCAACCAAAGAGGAGCGAGGGCCGCAACTTGAAACTCGGTGGGCTTTCGCCTCGTACCATACTGTTGATCCGACTGCTCACAAAATCGAATTACTCGGTCCGATTAACCGTCAGTGTTTGTGGAGCAGAGGGATTGCGGCTTCGGCGTGATTCATCGACCCCGATCAATTATCGCTGTGTTGTGCGCGAGGTTTCTTCCTCGTTCGTTAAACGCTCGAGGCAAATATCTCTTACAAAGTATTCTTTACTTAAAATTTAAGTATTATAATATTTGCCAAACTCGCAAAATTCTGGAGTATTAAAACGTTTAAATTTCAAATTATTTTATTTCTTCAACGACGATAATAAGTTTATATTTTGGAAGTTTATAATCATAATACATGCTACAATAGTTGATACAATACAATAATTTTATTAAATAGGTCATTTTAGTTTTTTTCTAATTCTTGTTTTTTTTATGCTGATTCTGAAAATGAGGTAGAATTTCTCCAATTTTTTGTAATCGACGTATGTCTTTTGAAAAACTTTACTTTTTGCTAACAATAACTCTTTATATGATATCTTTTTGTTAATTAATTTTTTGTTTGAATTCAATATGAATAGGAAGTCATATTAAATTCAGTAGCTTATATTTCCTCCCCTATATGAATTATTTATTGCCATCTAAGCTGAAAAAATAAGCAGAAATTTTTAAATGTTGTTAAAAAATCCTGCTTTCCTCATGAATTTGGCGAATAGAATCAATGTAAAAAATATTATCAAAAACACTCCATTATATCAATTTAACATAAGAAAAATGAAATTTTGTTGATAAGTGAAATACCGAAAAATGTTAATTTATAAAATTTCTAAATGCATGTATCACTTAAAAATCGTGCCTTCCTCATAAATTTGCTAAACAGATTTGTGAAATTAACAAAAAATACTATAAGGAGCACTTTATTAAATCTATTTAACATAAGAAAAGTGAAATTTTGTCAATTAGTGTTATTTTCCGCGTGTTCAAATCAAACAAAGAACATAGACTGAATAACTTGAGAAACAAATTTTTATATCTCTCTTTAATTGTTCTAAGGTAAAAAATTTTATTTAAATTTTTACTTCTGTTCTATTAAACCAGATTTGTTACGGATTCTTTTTTAAACCGGATTGTGAAGAAATTCTGGACCTATTAGAAGATCAATTAGAGAAACATTTCTAGAGCGTGATTTTTAATCGGCTTTTTACTGCCGACATTCTCGCGACATAAAGTATTCAGCGACAAAGAATTTGTGTAACCTTTACGAGGGAGGTTCTTTCTTTCTCATGGTTGACCCCTTTTTTAAAGGAGCTTGGGCAATTCCCTTTGAGAAACCAAATCGAGTCGTAAAATCGATGGCCTTGGACCACCCAGGACTTCGATAATATGTTTCCTCGAACTTTCTCAAGTAATGAAGGCGATTCTGCTCGTAACAAGCCTCGGAAGATGTTACGTCCATACTACACGCATTAGTGTAAGTTAAAACTGCGTTCTCTAACAACGTCACTCTTACAATTACGCTTTTTCCCTTTAACGATGACCCACTTTGCAATTCAATCGAGTCGTAATATGATGAATCTTATTTCTGGTCGCTTCCTTTGTACCGGCATTATCATTAATTTTCGTGACAAACAGATTTAATATGCCTATACATAAATATTTTGATACTTATTTTGAATTTGTTAATTATATTTTAAAAAAGCATTGTGTAATTATAACGAGACTATATTGGTGAAAAAAGAATGATCCTCGCACACCATGATTTTCGCTCACGATCTCGCTTCCAGACTAATTTCATCAACGCACTTGGGATTTCTTGTTAACGCGCGACGAAAGTGGTTAGCCGCACGCGTGTTCATCGCACGTGCACGAATGTCTTTTGGCAAACATCGCGGAGCATTGGTCCAAACCGAGATCAGATTGGCAAGAGACCAGGACGGAATCCTTCGTGGCAGACCGCGCGGTGTCCCTCGTTGCATCGAGGTCTTGCTCGCTCAGCCAAGTTCCAAAGACGAACACTCGCTAGAATACTCGTCCCAAGAAGTGCGAGAAGTAAATATGTTACGAAATCTGATACATTAGATTGTATAAACTGGAGAAATTATACGACTAAAATTAATATGATAATATAGAGAATATCTCATAAAATATTTTATATGAATTTTTATCTGAAATTAATGCAAGGTTTTTAGAGTACTTTTATACTCAGAAATAATTTTTTATAAAAACCATATATTTTTTCATATGTGCACGAATTTTTTAATTACTTTTTTACTAATATACTTATATGATAATATTATGATAATATTAGATTTTTTAAAATAAAATTGCAGCTCTATTTGTTTCTGATTGCGATTCAGCGACAAGGCAATGTACGATGAAGTAATACAGATATATACTTCCCCCGTCAAATTGCTGCTTCTGTAACGATATAAATTGCTCCGGTGTAATCTCTCGTGAGGTCGCTGCACCAACTTATATACGTGTCTAAATTCAATTTTGCCAAGCCTCCCTCACTAAGTTCTCCGACACACGCACAATCGAATTTCGCTCTTCGTCAAATAATCGTTTCCCTCGATGACGTTTCCCATAATTCAATTTCGTTCGCGCTGCTTGACGTAAAAATTTGATTGTCAGACGTAGCCATCTGCGGAAATCATATATCCAATCCAATAAATTCCTTACCATGTCAATTTTAATTTAAGATGTCTTGATTATTAGCAAATTAAACGAACGAGATACAAAGATCAGATGACATACAAAAAAGAAATACAAAGAGAACAATTAATACAAAGTGTCAAAAAGTAGAAGAAATTTTCTTTCTTGCTATAAATCTTTTAAAATATAAATAAAATTAGAAAA
>NW_017259206.1:4514033-4517646 GCF_001594045.1 Atta colombica | reverse complement strand
TTTTTAATGTATTTTTATAAATTATTATATAACATTTATAATAAATTGTTTAAGCTTTAACAATATAATATACAGATAACATTTGTGATTAACTGTCTCGGTTGAAAAATGTTATTTTGGATAAGTATACAATAATACAAAAATATAAATAATGAATCATAAAAAAAAGACGCGGAATTCCATATGTGTTTATGTTTTGGTAGTTTTAATCTAGCAGAGGATTTCAAATCGGCAACGAACCTCTTGCCATCACGAGTCCCGTAATCGGATTAAGTCGTCTCGCGTTACTTTAAATCCATCCGCAATTAATACGTCTACCTAGTGGTAGTAACGGGAGACTTCTCCGATAAATCTGCTCGTTTCGTGCATACAGTCCGATGCATTGGACCGAGACATGGTAGCGAGCGACATGACATGTCATCAAAATATGTCCGTCATAAGTAAGCTGCTACAAAGAAAGAGAAAGAAAGAGAAATGAGAAATGTGTGGAACATAAACGCGACTATATTTTATACTCCACTTATACTCCATTATATACTTATGAATCGAGAGAGCGGAAACACGCGCGTTTGATCTCAGACTTTCAGAAATTTCCGTGAATAGTTGAGATAAATAAATGATCGCACGCGATTACTGGATACAGTATTAGAGCACAAGAAATTCTGGAATAAAGACTCATTATGATTAACGATCAATTTTTATTTAAATTAAATTAAATTCTTTAGTTTTATTTCTTGTTACTTTAATGTAACTCTAATGATATAAATATAAAATTTCTTGTAACTCTAATGATATAAATATAAAATTTATTATTATTAATCTCAAACGCTTTTTTTATGATAATTGTATTTAAAGATTAATTGTATTTAATTGTATTTAAAGATTACAAATAGAATATTATATTTAAGAAAGCATTTGAGATTAATAATAATATAAACAAATATATAAAGTTTTGTAAAAAATCAGACATTATTCAGTCATTTACCTCAATATAGTTATATTTTTAGCTGTAAAATTATATTATCAAATATAAAAATGTTATCTTTTAGAAAAAACTGAATAAGCTACACTTTTCGAGAGAAGTTTAGTTCCATTGGCTACCATGCAAGATTATGTCATAAATAATATGTAATAACGCTATAGTGTGAAAATACCTCGAAGCTAGAATATATTAATCAGCTCTATTCGTCGGCAATTCGTCAAGTCAATTGAACGTTTAATTAATATTTCAAGAAAAGTTTATCTTATAGTTGCACTTCCCGCAATTTCCCGTCACTGTGTATTATCTTAGCGAGCTGGTTCGAGAAAAACATGTTTGATACCAAGCGGGTATTTAAATAGCAAAAAAATCTTACGTGTCAGACACTCCCCGAATATTTTTACAAACTCGCTGCTTCTAAGAAAGGTAGCAATAAGCGGTTCGATTTAATAATATATCTCGAACGCATTTTCTGTGCAATATTCTCCTGTGCAATCGATGATAACATGTTACGTCGGCTTGTTCATAGACATTTAATTGATTCGTTTATCAAATTATTCTAAGTGTAGCTTGAATAATATTGGGCGTTAGTCGTTTAATTACATATCGCGTACATAAATTTTCTAATATTTCTTATCATTGCTATCTATGTCATCAGAATGTATATATTTCTCTGCAACTCGCTGCTTTGAATAAGTTGTTGTATATATTTATAAAATGCGAGAAATGAAACATTACTATTTATTGATAATCACGGATAGTAAGAAATAAACAATAACACATGATAAAATGTACGTATCTTATTTATCTTTGTATTTCATTTGATTCATACAAACAATAACTTTATTTATTAATTCTTAATTAACATACTTTATTTACTAATTCTTAATTGACGTACAGAAATACTTTTTAAAAACAGTATTAATATCATAATTAATAACATACTCTTTGTAATTATGCTATACAGTTTTATAACACATAAAATCACATTTTTTTCTGTATTTCTTATTATTTAGAATAATCTAAATGAATTTTTTATTTGTAATAATTTTTTTTCTGTTGGTGCATACTTTCCTTGAATAATTTACTAGAATTATGAAATCGACTCTTAGATTAATCATCTTAGATTAATCAAATTGGCATGCCGACCACGAATATCTAATTAAAACTGTTTACAACCGCATTCACGTTATTCCGCTCGAACGCGACAACTCGTGATAGGTACATTTTGAAGTCTGTTCACGTGGGAGTTGAAAGGCGCCAGTTTTCCAAGAGAATCGCTTTTGTTCTGTGTTTTACCCTGTTTCTTCACCCTTTTACTATCGTGGGTTGTTTCGTTTGCGTAGGTCGACAATGAAATGAAACGTTAATATATGATGACAAGAAATTTTCTAATAATACAAATCCCGTAGGCAGTCTTAATCTTCGTTGACTGAAAATAAATATTTTAATAAATTAATATTTTTATAGACGTCTTACTGAAAATTTTATTTTTAAAATTTGAATTTTTTTATATGAGGATATTTACATTTTACGTTTCATATATATATATATACAATAGATAAAAATAAAATTAATAGGACTTATTATATTTAAGATATACATTTTTATGAAAAAAAAATTTTACATTTTGTACATTTTTCCTTGTCAAAATATTCTTCACTAAGCCCAGAACATTTTATGTATTTTTTTATGTGTTTAGTACGCATTCTATTTAGCATGTTATTTATTACATCACGCTACAAGTGATGAGTACTTTCGCTTTTTCTTACTTAATTTTTCAAATAAGACAAGAGATACGAATGATGTTGCGCATGTAAATTATTAATACTCGTGCTTCCGCAAGAAAAGATAGAGAGGACTCGTAGAATTTCTAACAACAGACATCTCTTCGTTGCTTGTTTAATCCCGAAGGAAGCTCAGACGAAACGAGGTACAGATACTTCGAACCTTAATGGCTTCGGAAACCGGCCGTCCGGTAAATTTTCTTGCCGATGTACTCTTTTCTTGGTGCACCCCATTTACGGACCTGGCGAGATAGCGTGCAATGCCAATTTATTAGTAATGCCCCTTAGCCTCGATCAAGAAGGGGGTCCCACATTGGTCGCGCCCATAAAGGGGTGCTGGAGCACCTTACTTCATGAGAATCTTCACAACAAGCAACTTTTGTTCACATGTGGCAACTCTTTGTTCGTTGCTGAATTTACAATGCGCCCTTTAATTACCTATAAGTTTTTAAAATTATATTTCTCTTAATATAATTATTGTATTATATTAGATTGTTCGAAAAGTTCGTGCCGATTTTGAAGGAAAATTGAAACGTAGATTTTAATTTTAGTATACATTTATTAAATTTAAATCTTTTGCGGCACGAACTTTCCGGACAACTCAATATTACAATATATTACTTAACATATAATATATTGATCTTTTTAATAACTTGCAGATAGAGTTTAACTTATTGCTTAATTTCAACGTTCGAAGAGTATCAAAATTTAGATTCTATTGCTTTTATCCCTCTTATCTTTCAATTAAAAAATTATATATATCCTTCATTCGCTACATCGACACAACAAAAAATAAATTTTTTTAAGAAAATTATAATATTAATATTTTGAATTATAAAAAAATATA
>NW_017259206.1:4497937-4513987 GCF_001594045.1 Atta colombica | reverse complement strand
CAAGTATAATAAGTCCTATTAATTTTATTTTTATCTATATATATATATATATATATATGAAACATAAAATATAAATATCCTCATATAAAAAATTCAAATTTTGAAAATAAATTTTTCAGTAAGACGTCTATAAAAATATTAATTTATTAAAAGTTCAATCTTACAAAAGAGAGTTTCTCAAGTTTCGATCTTTAAGAGAGAGTTTCTTGAGATTCACTTTAAAAGTTTTAGAGAATAATTTGTTACTTTTACTAAATAACAAAACATCGATTTATCAATAAATCGAATTAAACCATCAATAAATTGTTGATTATCATAGAATTTCACATTTCCTTTCTTATCTTCCGTTATTAACGCAATTAATCGCGCTATCCCAAATCATTCCGAAATTACACAACTCATTTATTATCAGAGATCGCACAAACAATGGTCAACATACGTCGCTCATTGTTGCGAGCGTGAAACTGTAAAACGCGACTGTAAACGCGCGCGAATAAGAGTAAGCACTGAGGTGTCGCTTCTTCTTCGAGATTCTGTCGTGGATAACAGCTACAAGTCGTGGGAGATCTATTTACGATACTGACTCCTTAGTTTCTTCTGCCGCTTCCACACCTCAGCGAATCGTTCAGTCTCGCGCCCGATGATATCTGCTCTTCTTCGTCCGAGTTAACTGGTTAGTAATTCTGGTAAAGCCTTTCTTTGGGAAGTAGTCAAGAGTGATCGACCATATGATTATACGTGAAAGTATTTGATTTGTTGCGGCGATCTTACAAGAATAGATAGTATCATATAATTGACAGTCGAAATTAAGAAATTGTGATTTTTATGAAGTAATAATTAACATTTTTTTCTAATAATATTTTAATAATATTTTAATAATATTCTATTTAAATTAAAGAAGAGATAGAAAATGTACTACAATGGAAGCTAAATAACTGTTTTCTGTTTCTTTTTTATTACAAGCTAACTTACTATTTTAAGAATAAACGTTATGCAAAATTTATACATAAAAGCATTGTTATATTTGATGTATTATATGTATATATTTTGTTACCTTGATTTATTCTCACATTATCTAAAGAAAGGACATCATTGATCCTTTAGATTCTCGACTTTCTTTTTACGCGTCAGCTATAAAGCCATTTCTGTCATCCAATGCTAATATCAGGTGCATCCTTACAAGGATGTGGATGCGTTTAACGTCGAAAGAAGCCATCGTGATCGTGGGAGCCATCCGTTGCATTTCTCTCGCGCCGTGTCACCGTGGCCGGTGACACGGTGACTTCAAGAATTCCCCACGGAGACCACGAAGGCAAAACACAATCCATGTTTCTTGGATACCGAGTGCGAGATCGAGCGCGACCACTTTTCATTTTTGCGAAAGAAATCATGGTATTCCTAAAATGGCATTGTCAGTGCCCGCGATAGTTCGATATGAAAAGACCATAATACTGCGATTCGATTTAATCCCTTCATAGCTGAAGTTTTATTGGAATTATGTTAAAAATTTTTTTTTAATTCAATTCAAAAGCATTTTAATAAATAATTCATACTAAACAATTAATTTTTTTTTGACTGTCTTTCCATATGCATATTATATACATTTGATCTCAAATGTCGATAGAATTAAATAATTTTAACGGGTAATTTCTTTAAATTTGATGTTTATTACATATACAGGGTCTGAAGGGATTAATATTAAATGCAACAATGGAAAAAAATCACTTTTATCACTTTTATATTAATTAATTGGAGTCAGTTGTCTGTTCAATTAGAAATATCAAGTGTGAAATAGACGATTAAAATATTGTATATAATCATATAGGATAACAATTTTGTTGACGCAATTATTATTAGATTGTAAAAGTTTGCAAGTTTGTATTGAAGCAAAATTATTTCTTAATTGTACAATTCAACAAATCTTAGTAATTTTTATAGCATGACTGCGATGTCTACGCCATTGGATATATCGAAAGGTCGAAGCAAGGTGCGTCAAATACGACCCTTGACGTGCCTTCATCCAAAGCTATCCAATCCCGCCTCTAATATTTACACGTGTTAATTCCACTGAAACGGAGTATCCCTTGAATCAAGTTCCACCCTGGAACACCTTATCACGATCTATGAAGTATCGACAAGCTCTCACGCGATCCGTTTTGCAATGCGATAATATCGCTCCTGAAAATGAATACAAAAAATGATAATTAAAAAATGAATTATATCTTTCGTGATAATATGAAACATAAATAAATTTACAGAAAGATTATAAAATTAAGTATAATTCATTTTACGTTTGCAATTTGAATCTTTTTATTTATGTATTAAAACCTATATTTAATAAAAAAAAATGAATTTCAGTAAAAATGAGGAAAAAATAAAAATTGTTTAAAAATGTATAACTCAATAAGAAAATCAGATTCCACCAGCCTTTATTTTTTTTTTAAATATAGAAATATATATTTTTTTGAATTTAGAAATTTGACAATAAAATTTCGCATGTTCCAGAAAGATTGACAGATTTGTATACGGAGAGTTAATTATCCATTTCAATTTTTAAATTTGAGAAAAGATGTTATAAAAATTATGTTTTCATACATATCTTACATATGAATTCCTAAAAGATATAATTTATTACACCCAAATAATTTTTTGTTTATCGTGTTTGGGAAATATGCGAAGAGAATGCACATTAAATTAAAGCGAGAATGTAAACACATGTAGCAAAAACTTCATTTGTGTTTCCAGATTTAACTTCTAGTTTTTGTTCATTCTCCTTGAATGGTAATCCGACGACGTTTGTTTCATAGCCTGTCAGGCACGCATGTGGTCGTTCATTTAAACACATCTTATCCTTCAATAATTCTGTCGTGTGCTGATGAGATAAACTCTGCAGTTCACGTATGCATCGTCCGCGTGGAATACCCAACACCCTTGAGGGTCGGAAGGGGGCAACCTTGAGCCAGTAATGCATACGTGGTTTATGGATCTACCCCATATGACGAGGCACGCGATGCCGAAGGCAACTGGAAACCAGAAGAGCATGTGCGGTCAACGCAAATATTTAGCTGGTAAAAGGCAAGGAAGACTCTGGGGAAGAGACTGCCTCGACGCTTTCCCTTTTTCCTTGCTCCTGTCATAACAATGTTGATGTGCAAACGTATTCCCCTGCAGCCATACCTCAATGCTGCCATATATATGTTCGCACATTCCATATGCTAAACGAGATGGCTACATCCTCGTTAATGCTGCCCGTCACAATACGTCATATAATTCATACAACAAGGCCATTGGTCGCACAAATTAAAGATTATTTCTCGATCGTCGATATAACGATCCTCTAATGCCTAAAGGCAATCGGAATGCCCACATTCACACACGGAACCGCACATATCCTTGTCTACGAAGTAAAAGGACCGGATAATTGAAGCCGGCTTCTCCACGGATCCGAATCGGCCATTCCGGACGAAGTCCTTAGAAGGAAACGAAGCCGGTATCGCGGACATGCGATCTGTCTTTATGGTCCGAAAGTGGGCGTCGGTCCGGTCTCACAATGCCGGCGTAACGACAACGAGAACAACGACAGTGACAACGACAACGACAAAGACGTGGAACGATAGCAGGATGAAGGAGTCTCGTCTTGTTAAATCACGACTACAGTCGGAGATGCATGTGACTGCACATCCTCTCGTACATTCGAGATTCGCCAAAGTTTTAAAATGTTTCACATCTTCATAAATGAAAAAAAAATTTTAATTAAATTATGATATTTATTTTTACTTTGGATTTATTTATTTAATTTTAATTGAAGATTTCTTTCGCGTTTTCCGGCTGTTTTTTTTAATACCGCCATATTAATGTTTAGAGTGTATTTTTAAAATCTTATAATTCATTATATTTTTATTGTATTGCTTACTTCTAAATGTGATGTTACTTTAGCTTCACTATAATGGCTTTCCCAGTAAAGGTTAATTAAAATATATATCATATTTAAAAATATATTATCATTTAGCTGAAGAAGTGCTTATCTAAAATGTAACATCGTGTGTAAAGAAAATAATATACGATACGTACCTAGTATCATTTACGTGCCTAGTATTCAACGAAGCATCCTGTAATGTAATACTCGCCTACGTATGTGCCCGTTAACGATTTGCTACGCCAGATTGTATTTTAAAATTTGCGCCATTTATATCCGGCGATACCAAGACATAGTCGAGAGACAGCGGGGTCTGCACGTAGTGTATGCATAAAGTACTTAACTATCGATTCATAGCGTTTTTAACATGCAAACAATGAGAAAATAATAAGGCAAGCAAAAGAAGCTATAGCAAGTAGCGGCCGATTTTCATCGCTTGTCTACTCAGACTGCATACAAAATAGTAGTTGACGCATTCTAAGCGCAGACAGCAGTTTTAATATCCGGTTCTGAATGGTGTGATATTTTTCCTGGAATGATCGATTGAGATGAAAAGATAAAGAGATTGACGCAGTGGCGCATTATAACGATATTATGTTCTTCTATTCGTCGCGTCGATGGGACGCGAGCGAACACCAACTAGTTTTGCGCAATCCGTGGCTTGGAATTAATTATCTGAGATCCTGGTCTCGGCGGGGTTTCCGACGAACCGCGGGAGACCTGCAAATCCAGCCTCCGGCATTGAGCTTGTGATTTTTATCTTAGTGCGCTGCAACGAGGACATGATACGAAGAGTCTCGGGTGCAGAGAGAATACAGACTTTATTTTCCCTTCATAAACTTCGAAAATTTGAATCGCAAATCACTAATTATACTTAAATTCTATATTATTGCGTCATGTTAAACTTGATTATATTTAATTTTTACTGAAAAAAAAGATCTAGTTATAATTTAATTGAAAATTTTCTCAATTATATTATTTGGTACATTCCTCCAGTTTGTTTGTTTGAAATGAATAAATTAGAATTCCTGTAGAAATTAAATCAGATAAGCATAATTAATTATTTTCTCTTAAATATACCAGAATTTCTTGTTGATTAAAATAATTCTTTTTTGTTAAATATGCACCAAAATTTTTTGTTGATCCAGCTTTTATTGCAATAATAGGTTAACGTACACATAATTTCATATATAAGTTTTAACATTTGTGATATAATATTTTAGATATTATATTCATTTTGTTGTTTTACAATTTAGTAATTAATTAGGAAATTATACTATCAATATAATTTCTTTTATCAACATCTTTGCATGCAAGTTATTCAAGTTAATTACGTTGTTATATTTTCAGGTCTATCAAGTAGAATACGTGATAGTGAAGTCCGCGAACTCGCCGAGACCCGCGGCCTGGATTCTGGAGAGATCTCTGGATGGCGAGAACTTCCAGCCATGGCAGTATTACGCGCCGAGCGATGGGGAATGCTGGACGAGATATTCGGCACCGCCTGTCGCAGGCAAACCCGTTTACGTCACCGACGACGAGGTCATATGCACCAGCCAGTACTCCAGACAAACCCCCATGGAGAACGGCGAGGTGAGGACATGTTTTCTCGTTTCATAAAGCTCGAAAAATATGACCCGCCGATATATCAACTTCTTTTTTTTTTTTACGCATGATTTTATCTTCTTTTATAGTCGTTCCTTCCGAAAAAATATCATTGTCTTGTAATATCAATCTTATTTTATTTCAGTGAGTTTCTTGATAGTTTTATACAAACATTTGCTACATTTTAATAGGTATATAATTAAATCAATAATAGAAGTATAATTTATTAAATTAATCAAACATTTTTTCGTAGAAAATAAAGTTACTATATCAAGCAACATTTATGCACTTGCTAACTGTAACTTGTTCCCATAAATTAGTTTTAACATTGCAAAACCAAGAAAAAGAAAGAAATTTTTTTTTAACTGATGTATAAAAAACTCGCAACTACCATTAAGAGTTCAGAAATGTTGCTACATGTGCAAATAACACAACGTATTCATCGCAATATCGAATGTTGCCAGCGTTGAAAACGCGGATAATTAGCCCTTATTAAAAACACGTCGAAGTGCATTTTTCGCGCAAGCCCTTTAACTGCTAGCCATAAAATAACATAACAACCTATCTCTAATAACCCGTTGCATACAAATGTCAAGCTGCCAATCGGCGCACCTCTATGTGCTACGATGCCTAATCGTCATCGAAAATGAATCGTTTTCGCCTTCACTCAGTCATTACAATGATTTAGTATTTAAATGTCAGATATTACCAATGTAATTTCTTTAATGGCGATTTATTTTATCGGTAATAAAATAATTTTATTCTGGCACGCTCTCTCAATAAAAGTTAAGTATAGAAAGTTATTCGTATAGAAATTAAGAGATTATTTTATTTATTTCACAATTGAATCTTATTGCTTTTTTTGAAATTTTTTTTTCGGAAGTGTTAAACCAATATAAGAAGACTTATACTAATAACATGCGTGATGCAACGAACATACTCGCCGATGCATTTTTCGCAGCATTCGTTCCGCTACAAGCATGACTAACCGTGTCATTATCAATAATCCTTGCGAAAATCCTCACTACCGCACTCAGCATCGTTAATTATCGTCGATTTTATGGAACCGTGCGTGTGCAATTACGCGATTGGATGATTAGCGAGAACTGATTTTACAGGCAATGGGGTTGCCCGCTTGCTTCCGGTAAATCCCGTTTTTCGTCCCTCCTGCTTCTCTCTCTCTCTCTCTCTCTCTCTCTCTCTCTCTCTCTCTTTCTTTTTCTCGATTTTATTTTTTTTTTAAAGTAATAGTACAGAGGCGACTTAAGATCATTAATAAATGGCGAACCAGGCGCCACTTGATGTAAACAGGCCTTTCTCAATCATACATATAATGGGTGTTTCGAAATCTTTTTATTTGCAGTTTTATATATAATATATTTTATAAATTTTTTATCATTAAAAAATATTTTTCTTTTATTATATCTTTTAAAAATTATTAGTACGAATGTAATTGGTTGAAGCTTTCTTTTATCTTAATTTCTGCATGTGTTAGATTTGATTAATTAATTCTTATTCTTCGATCGTATATATTTTAAAAACTATTGTTACTCTGATGCGTTTATGAAAAGCCTATTTTAAATTGAAGAATCTAAAAGTAATATTATTATAGATGAAAGTTCAGAAATATCCTGGATAATTACTGCGATCTATATACACACACACACACACACACGCGCGCGCGCGCGCGCGCGCGCACACACACATACACACACACACACACACACACCAACCATTAGTTCTCAATTAATTTCTTTTAATAAACCGTTACGATAAATGGCGACTTAAATATTAGAAGAGATGCATTAAGAACGAAATGAAAGTGTGCATTTCTGCTATTATTCCGAGCCATTCTTGCACGAGATGTGTGATTGGCACTGTTTTGTGACGATAATTTACCATTCACCTCGTTATCATCTAGATCTAGAATAAATTTACCGCAAGCAATGCGTTTCTTTATGATGGAAATTTATAAGTGACTTCCTTCATTTTCTTCCGTATATCGATTTGTTTTATTCTAGTTGCATTTCTCATTCTTTATTGTAAGAATATTGAGGAAATATATACAAATATCTACGAAAGGCATAATTACTTATAATTACATTAACGCGCGTTATCCTCTACTTAACTATTAAATGCGTGAAGAATTAAACTGAGATCCATTTTAATTATTTGAGAAATAATTTATTTATTGTGATTATTTAATTACTTTTTTTTTAGTTTATGATTAAAAATTTTTTTTAATTTTGTGTAAGAATTTGATAATCACACTTATTTAGTAACTTATATTTTTTTATTTTATCTTGTAAAGTATAAAGTGCATTTATGTATTATATTCACATTTTGAGTTTTTCTTTTCAACAAAAATTAGGAGATTAAAAATTTTCTTATTTAGAAAGAAGAAATTCTTTATTTTTTTTATACCTCTAATATATATATATATATATATATATACATACATATTAACTTTACAACTAATATACTATAAATCCAATTATAACAAGTGTAATAAATGTCTTCAATTTAGATATAGTAAAAGTAAGTAAATATATTGCATACAAAAAATCGATTTACACATTTAACGTAATTACACGAAAATTAAATTGCATGTGAAGACACTTATTTCATATTTAGACTTGCAATATACTGCTAATCACATTATTCAGTGAAATACCGTTTAATATGCTTACTATTCGAGAAACCAATTTCCAATATTATTTTCCCGTTCCAACTATCTGCGCGAATCGTTAAAAGGCACTTTTGCGACTAGACCGAGGAATAAAAGGTAATCATCTGATGACGAGAATCTTTAGGTATGAGGATCTCCTTCTCATAGCGGAGACATCTCTTCTTGCGAAACGGCAGCGGATGCAACGAGTTTGCTGCATGTCGAGAGATATACTTCTATCCTCCTTTGATCGCCTATTCTTTTCTCCTCCCCATGTATCCAACTCGCGTGTAGAAGCGTAAAACTACCAAGCTTCCCTAAGGAAGGTGCATACGCGATACTCCTTTATATGGCCAGGTAGTGCCATACATGGTCGGAATGTAGGAATCGCTGTTTTTGTATCATCGATTCCCTCTTCACGTTTCTCTCTTTCTCTCTTTTCGTTTCTTCCCTCATCGCAATTCCGCGTGCACCCAAAGCTTTAATTATCAGCTGAGTTACCGAGAATTCGAAGCCAGGTGACATCAGCCTGCTTTTCGTTCCATGTCTTTAATAATTTTTTCAGTAAATAAATATTATTTTGGAAATTATGCAGTTTCTGGAGAAAGCTTCCTCAATTTCCTCTTCAATTAAAAATAGGAAGATAAAAAAGTGAAAGAGAATGGAAACGCAATTGCAAAGAAAAGAACGATTTTGCTGAACTGTTTAAAAATCTAATTAGATACACACAGACTTAAAGATAAGAATAATTCTATTGGACCATCAAAATAATTACGTAGGAATCTCATGAAGAACAATACTGCCAAAGTTTCGAAATTCTAGCCCTAGTTGGGATGTTCTGTATAATTATTTTGATGATCTAACAAAATTATTTTTCAGGTCTAGCTAAATTTTTAGATACTTTATCAAAACTGTCCTTTTCGTGAGATTATGCACAAATACTAAAAACAATCGATACGTGCATAGATAACTTTGTTGGAAGCATGAACAAAGAATTAAAGACAAAGTTTGGCAATCAACGAAAGATCGCAAGATATTCTAAATACAAGCATTGTTCCTTATTAGGTATCGTATGCTTTCCATTTATGGAACTCGCCGTTCCATTCTTAGCGGCGCCATTCGGGGATGATTTACTTCTTTGCCCATGTCTCTGGAATTTAGTAGTTTCGCCCGCCGACGCTAATTGACTGTCACTGATCGTTCAACAACCATACCATAGAAGTACAGACATTGCATCTGATTTTATTTGCTTCCCTTTCTTCTCACTATTAAAATTAATTATATAACTGTTATATTTAGACAATAAAAATAGAGATCCCTTCTTATTTTTAAAATTATCTGCAATAAAACTATAATTAGAAATATAATTTTTTTTTTGGATCACATTTTTCAAATGTAGATAGGAAATTAAATTGTTATCGAGTTATATTTTTTATTATTGCAATCTCTCTCTCTCTCTCTCTCTCTCTCTCTCAAATATCGTATATATTTGTTAATGTAATATTATATTACATTATAAATTACTTAACAAGAGAAGTTGTTATGGTTAATAGGAATTCGAATTTTTTATTTGAAAGATCCACACGCACTTGGTGAATGGTCGACCCGGGGCTTTGAATCACAGCGCGACTCTGCAAGAATTTACTCAGGCCAGATTTGTGCGGCTCCGTCTTCAGGGTCTCCGACGTAACGGCGAAGCTGACAAGAGACGTGCATTTTATTCAATAAAGGAAATCAATATCGGAGGACGTTGCCTATGCTCCGGACATGCGGCTCGATGTCGGTACAGCGTTCAACACGGGGTAAGTGCATAACATGTAGTTATTACTACATTGATAAATATTGTAACGTATCATCGAGTACTAGCACATATATTTTTAGATTTATGCGTTTCAAAAATACATGTATAATACTTATTATTAAATTATAATTTATGTAGGAACAACATAATACCTAATTTAATAGCATTGATTTAGAGTTTCCGAACGTATTTTAACGTTTCTTTTTCGTTATAACATTTTGTATAATTCTTTTGCGTAGTATTCGATTTGTAGCAAAATACGAAATTCATCTCGTGAAAATTCGTGGAAAGCTTATAAAAACACAATTTCCGTGGCGCCAAAATTGGTTACGCTCTCGAAAACAGACATTTAGATTCAGCTGTTTGGAAAATAAATCCGTCGAAAGTGCCATAAACTTGTCAGGTCTTTGTCCGCCGACGCCGCTAATGGCGGAGTCTCTCCTTCTCGAATCGTTACCTGCTACAAAGCCTGCAGAAACCGCCAGGAATTAAGGTTTCGCCGCGATCATGCTTTCGGAGGCGCTATTAGTTTTTTTTTAGCTACTATCAATGTTGCGGTTTCTCTAGTGTAACTCCGTGTTCGGAGTTGTGGGAATTGGAATTGAAGATAGAATGACGAATCATGATTAGAACCGTGAGAATTGCTCGGACATGTAACAAAGGATGACCTAAATCTTTCAGTTTATCATATGATTGTTTCATGAATTATGGATTATTTGAGTTATATATTATTAAAACAATAATTGTTAATTCAATCGCGTTATGTATTATTGTGAAACAATTTTATTTGTAATATTTTTAACATTTTTTTCAGACTTCTATCTAATCAATAAAGTTTGTTAAGTGAACTTAAACAGTATTATTAACTCTAGAATGCTATCGATATGTAAAACTTACAAATGAACAAGATTATTACGAATTGAGTTATGCCTTTAATATTCATTAGGAGATCCAACCTGTTATAAGCTAAAAGTTAGACTAAGCAAAGAGAAAGTTTTTAAAAATTCTGTCTTTTTGTATGTACCTCACTTTAGATAGATATATATATATATATATCTCCTAGTGGATAGTCTTGCAATAAAGAGCGTGATAAGTGATTTTATTTTTTAAAAAGTTTTGTCACATATATTTTATTTAAACATATGAGAAGACACACATACGAATTTGGACTACATATTTCATATCATTTGAAAATTGAATTTATAGTATCTTTACTCTTTCTTTTCATTTAAATTAATAATTAAATTATCTGTATAAAAATTATCTGTCATAAAAATCAAAATTATAAATTATAAATTATAAATTATAAATTTAAAAATTATAAATTTTGTTATTAAAAATAAAATTATGATTTTACACACATACACACACACATATATATATATACATATATATACACACATATATGTATGATATAAAATTTCCTAGTGTTTACCTAATTATAATTCCCTAATCAACAAATTATAGCGCTTTAGAGTTATAAACACTATTTCCACATGATACAAACATAAAGTAAGAATATACCGCATTTAATGCGAAAAAAAAATGGGGGTTAATAGCGAATGAGTAGCACGGAATAAATTTATAGCACTCATGAGACAGAATGAAAATGCAAACGCTGTGTTTTATCCCAAGGGATGATTCACGTTTAATTACGAACACGTTACTGCAGTTTCTCAGGCGGCACAATACGAGCGGGAAGACAATAGTCAAGTGATTAATTACTCTTGTCCGTGGCATATTTCTTCGTGAAGCTAGAGTTTCTCTCTCTCTCTCTCTCTCTCTCTCTCTCTCTCTCTCTCTCTCTCTCTCTCACACACACACACACACACACACACACACACACACACACACAGCTTCATGAAGAAACATGAATTTCACCTTATGCTACAATCCGAGAATGGATATTCTCCTAGTTTGTGTTCCATGCAGCCGGCTTTAACAGACAATAATAGTTTACTATGTCTCTTAACAACGCTGTCGCTGAAATTGCGAAATCCTTTCTCGCGATTACCTTTTATTCTGTGCAGACAAAGTTCAAAATTTAAAAAATTCGCTATACAATATTCATAAAGCAACATCTACTTTCTCATTAGTGTCACTATCAAAATACATTATTTGTATAGAATTAAGTGAATTAAATGAATTAAAAGATACTTTTATTTTAAAAAAATGAAGTTTCCTAACAGATTAATTTTATTATTTAAATTATTTGTTATATATTATATATTATATTATAAATATAATCTTTTTTGGCAAATTAATAGATATTAAAATTAGAGAAATTAATTTTTTATAATTATGAAATGTTATTCTTATCTTTAATTAAAATTGTAATAAATGAAAGAGAAATATGTGGAAAGTTATTTCCTTTATATAAGATTTTTTTGCTTTTCGTTTTGGTTTTCAAAATTTTATTCACGAGAATGCAGAATGACAAAAGATGTTGAGCGTTACGATTTGCTTTTGTGTCACTGCCAATGTATTCAACATTCCGAGAATTTTGCAAACATTTCGTGAAATCGTGGACGCATAATGTGATAGAACATTCATTATGTCATTCATGATGCAACATTACGTTCTGCCATCAGAATCACTACATCGCCATAAAGTGGACATTGACCTTTGCATTGTAGATACTCGTCGTGTAATTTTCACGACGTTTATTTATTCGATACGAGAATAAGTACACGCTCATTCAGCGCGCGTCCGTTGTTATGACTCGAAGTGGGAATTGTTGAGGAAAGTGCAATGGCAGATACAACGTGAAAGCAAAAAAGAAATGCGCGCGATGATTGAGAATACAGAGGACGTTGATTTCTTGCCTGTTTATCATTATGAACGAGAACACTGAGGAATATTGTGTCATTATCAATTCTGCATATAATGTTACAGTCACTTTCGCAATTGATATTTCTTTCGTTGCACTTGAATGCGTTTTAGTCAATTCATATTAATTACCACACGTTTGAAACAAATTTACAATAAATATCTCATTTTTTTTACGTTAGAAAATCATGAATTTCCATTTTTCTCACGTGATGTGACAAAATTTTCATGTTTTTTAGTGGGAGATTTAAAATGCTTTAAATTTATTTTATGGTTCATTTATGTAACATAAATCTCTCAGTTCCATAAAAAATTTTATCTATAAAAATATTAATTTATCTATAAAAAAATATAATACAATTATTTTTTTATGTAATCATTCATATTATTCCGTCATCAATATCATTCTTTTTAATGACTTCTGTTTAGTTCAACTGTATACGAATTAAAGGAAAAATTTCCACGTAAGATTTATTTTTGGTAATTTTCAAACAACATATAATTTATGAATCATAAACAAATGCGTAAACATGTTCTTGATTTATTAATGTTTAAATTAACGATTTCTGTGTGTTTGAGTATATTTATTTTCACTTATATATATAAACCAAAAATTATTGGTCCTGAAATTATTATATTTTTCTTTTCTTTTAATAAAAGAGAAAGACTGCTCCGAGCGATGAATTAGTCAAACAATCGGTCGTAAAAATTAAGGCCAACCATTCTGAGGCATCACGTTGAATCAGAGGTTTTCATTTTTCGGAGGTTGGGCTATCTTGATTCAAGAATAACGGCTCCGAAACATTATGATTTCCAATGAAATTCAGGTTCATTAAACGCCGCCGTAGTGAAGAGTAATTGCAGAAATCGGAGTTTGATTGCCGATCACAGACGGGGTAGCCATTATCATCAGCAGTAAATAACACCCAGCATGTGTTAATGAAGGGATATTGCAATTGACCAGAGTAGCCTGTTCGTTTGTCATGCCAATGATAAGGCCACACGCGTCGCGTTAAATCCTTTCGCTCTTCCGCATGCATTCACGTTTATCGGACGCGCGATATTTCGGTGAAATCGGAGCTCATTAATCCTGCCGCAATTTATTTTCGGCTAATTCTTTGTGCGATTTCTTCGGCCCAATTCAATGTACTCTCCAATAATTGCGGAGTCAATACAAAGTAACTCTGACAGAGAAAGCGAGTTATCCGGTGATATTAATCATTAATCATTAATCAACTGTTATTTATAACTTGAAGATGATCATTGATTTCATTGTTACACTATAAAAGAACGATTTTAATGAAACATTAAAAAATTTAGCTAGATACAAATCTGAAAAGAATTTTGTTAGATTAAAATGCTTATGTGGGACACTCCAGTTGATTACTGGAATATTAAAACTCTTTCCAGCATTATTTAAACGTACATAATTATTTTAATAATTCAAGAAAATTATTTTCAAATCTATATTTAGCTAAATTTTTAGATTCTTCATCAAAATTGTTCTTTCCGTGTATAAAGTGTTATGATATTGTAATTAATTATGACGGTTTTGTAGTTGTTTTCATTATAATCTCATTATACATTATCAAATATAATCATATATATCATAATTTGATATTATGAAGTAAGAATGCAATGGTTTTTATTTCGTCGAGAAAATTTAGAATTTATAGATAAAGCGTATTCAGATCTTTGAATTGTCTATAGTTTCCTCTATGATTGGGTAATCTGCTTCCACGATATTATGACATTCGCTGAATTTTTTAAACGACAAAGTGAAACTCGTAAACCGAATACATAACGTCCAGTGCAATGTGAACTCCACTCTTGGCAATATAGTTATCTGCGATTATATGCATATCGTTTGCACATTTGGATAGGCGACGTGTCTATGAAGTCCCGTCTTTATGATCCCGCAATGCGGTAACATCCGGAGTAACATTACTGAATACATCGATTCATGACTAATCAATAAATTAATCAATTAATTTTGCGTCCCAAAGCGATTGCAGGTTAATAACTTACTTAAAAAAATTTATCAAGTGATGAAAGGAAAATTGTTAATAAATATAATTAAATTATTTTTAATTCTTTTATATCATTCTCTTTTATATCTACGATATACATAATACACAGTAATAAATTTTATACACAGTAAAAAATGTTTGTATTAATATTGTTCTTGTTAAAATTTTGTGTCGAAAAATTTTGTTTAACACATCCGAATATTAATTTAACATAATGTAATTATATTTGAATATTTTATGTTAAATTAATATTTAACATAACACAATGAGTGAACAAATGAAATAAAAAATGTATTTTAAAATGTAAATTCTAAGATCAATAGATATATATACGTGTTAAATTAACATATCACGAACGTTAATTAAGAACTCAACAATAAGTATTAGATAAATTGTCGTAGTGTTATTAATTTCTTGATAATAATTAGTAGTCAAGGAAACAGAACGATGAAAATCCCAAACAACTTTGCGATAAGCAAGTTTCCACAAACAGATTTAAGAATAAACAAAATTATTACATAGAGATATTGCAGCATAACTGGCAAATGCCTCCTTCTGTAGCCTATCTGTAACATATCTGTAATAGATCGCGCGTATTCGCCGTATGACTTAATAGATAAGCGTAACTTAAGAACACGGATATTCGCGGCATCTGATAAGCGTATTTCATGTTATCTCTCAGCATCAGGAATGCGAATGCGAGCGCCACACGTGCGGTGAAAGATGCGAAAAATGCTGCTCCATGTACAATCAGATCCCGTGGAAGCCCGGCACAGCTGGCAAGGGCTTTCACTGCGAGAAGTGCAACTGCAATGGCCATGCAACGTCCTGCAAATACGACCAGGAAGTGACCGAGAGGAGAATGTCCATGGATATCCGTGGGAAATATCGAGGTGGTGGCGTGTGTGTCAATTGCTCGGTGAGATAAGAAATTAAACGAAACGCAAACGCGTTCGGTTTAATTGATACTAGCCATAATTAAATGCGCCTTAAAGTGACAAATCCTGGAAAACGAGTTATCTTCTAATGAAAGTAATTAATTATAGAATAATATTCGAATAATAATCTCAAAGTCCCTCAATTTTTTAAGATCAAGTATTTTCTATGTAGACTTACTTAAGATACGATTTAAAAACTATTTACAAAAAATTATACAAATAAAATATATTTATAATTCCTCGTGTCCTTAGAAATTAACTTT
>NW_017259206.1:4418919-4497837 GCF_001594045.1 Atta colombica | reverse complement strand
GTGAAGAAATAAGAAATATTAAAAGTACATTTTACGAAGACATATTTAAAATCTTAGGAACATACGACCGGTATAAACTGTGAGAAATGTGAGGTTGGCTACTACAGGCCGAATGGCGTTGCACCTGATGCATTGGAACCCTGCTTGCCCTGCGACTGTAACATACGTGGCAGTACAGGCTACTGCACTCCTGACGATTCTTACACGCGTATGGGAAAGGTAAGAGAATATAATTTATATTATTATATAATTTCAATTACATAAATATTCTAGCAACATTTAATCATTTCCTTACTTCAAAAATGACACATCTAAAAAAATTAGTTCTCAGAAAAGGAAAAAAATAATCTTTTTAGCTGGATAGAAAATTATTAATTAAAAAAATAAATATAATAGGCTAATGAGAGTCAGCAACGATAAACGGCGCAATTATTTAGTGAACAATCAATACTCAAATATTGGATTGATGTCTTCTTTATTTTGAATATTTCAACTCTCTTTGGAGTTCTCAGCAAGAATAATACAAATATAATTAGTTTATACTTAGTTTATAATTAGTTTATTCAGTGCAATGCTTCATGTTCCGTGATTAACAATGCAATTTCTTTGTCAATTTGCGAGTGACTTAGGCATTATCAAAATAAAGAAGGCATTAATTCAATATGTGAGTATTGATTGTTCACTAAACAATTGCGCCGTTTATCGTTGCTGACTCTCATTAGCCTATTATATTTGTCTTTTGTATTGTTAAAATTCGAGAATCCTAATAATTATTGTTATTGATTATTAATTAATCAAATACTATCGGCAAAAATAATAATTTGAACTGTTTTAAGTTATGTGACTCTTGAAATAAGAGAGGAAACGATATTATATTTAACAAGTTGAAAAATAAATTCGTGCATATTAAAATTCCTTTTTTGTGAACTTTGATACACAATTTTTCTAATGGATAGAAAAAAAACGTAAAAAATTTTTTTTTCGATTAACGCTTCTTAGAGAGTTAATTAAAAATTCTTTGTTTCTCCGTTATCCAACGTAAATTTACCGCGGTTGTTTTTGTTAAATCTTGGAGGAACGTCAGCCGCGTGTAATCGCTTGCGCGATCATGATTTACGCGCGCATCGATTATCTCGATAATCTCTAAACGGAGCACCGTTCTCACGATCGATCCTAAATGGTCTAAATACCGGTCGTGCTCCAGGTAGCAGGTGCGTGCGAATGCAAGCCGGGATATTCAGGATATAAATGCGATCAATGTGCTGCCGGTTATCGGCAATTTCCCGATTGTATGCCGTGCCCTTGCGATTCCCGCGGGATCCTGCCGTCCCATGATTGCGAGGGTGACTGTTTGTGCAAGGCGAATGTCGCCGGGGATTTCTGCGATCGTTGCAGACCCGGATACTTCGCGCTCACGAAGGATGATCTCGATGGCTGCATGTCCTGTTATTGCTTTGGCGTAGCAGATCACTGTACTACTGCGAGATTACAATACAGCATGGTAAGTCTTTTTTTTATAAGAATTATAAGTCTTTATTTATAAAGAAACTTTTAATATGCGACATCTTTACTAGAATCGGATAACTTCAAATACTAGACGTTGTACACACAGAAAAATTTCTATACTACTAAGAAAAATGATTACTCAGTTTATTTTTATTCTACTAATTGTAAATTAACTAATTGTAAATTGTGTTAACAGAAAAAAGAAATTTATTGACAATAGTTTTAAGATGTACAATTTTGAATAACTTATTATTATGTATTTAAAATAAGAATTTATTTTTTTAAGAATATTATAAAATGTTATAAAGTTATCACGCGAAAGAAATATAATATAATATTTATATAATAATTTATATAATAATAAGTAAATCAATTTATTAAATATCGATTAAAGTATTAAATTTCTAGGATTCAAAATTTATTTTGAATAAATTTGATGCTTGTGAATTTGATAGATTTGTGGATACATAAACTTTTGAAATATTTGTGAAACTTAAATATTAAAATAAAGTTGGTAATGTTTGTATTTTTCTGTGTGTAGTTTTGTAATTTTGCACTCTTTTCTTTGTGCAATTCTATTATTACTCAATCTAATGAATTTGAGTTAGAAACTAAAGTAATTACATTATCAAATTTGTTTAGTCTAAAAAAATTTTCCTTGTTGAAAAATGTACAGGAATTCGTTGCTTATTGAGACATTTTATTAATAGGAATAATTAATCTTGAAATAACTCTATACGTATATGAGATAAAATTTACCCTGATTTATAGCGGAAAACCTCGTTTGTCAAGAGTCAAGATCAGGTTGACAGGTGTAAAATTCAAAACGATTAGTTAACGTTCTCCTGCGGGCATAACATTTGGTTTAGGGCGTTAATCTTGGGCGATGTTCTCGTCGTGCGTGATAAAGTGTATAAAGAGACAATTATAGTTTATCACTCTTGCCAATAAATTGCAGACCTGCAATTACGATGACAGCAATGACGCCGAACGCACAAAAAACGCGAATTACATTATAATATAGACAATATGCATGAGAATCTTGCATATAATTTATTGAAACTAAATTTAGCTTAATTTATTGAAACTTTTATTATAAAATTATTTTTTACTAATTGTAAGATTAGGAATAATATTAATTATTATAAATTGAAAAATATTATAATTAAATGATTCTCTAAGGAATCAGTTATCTTTTTTATGAAATATGATTTTGCGAAAAATAATTGGAATTAAGATAAAACAAAAAAGGCGATAATAGGCCTATAAAATAATGGAAGACGGGTCGTGACTCGCTTTTTTCTTAGATTTCTACACTGGAGAACTGGTTGGTGACTGACATGAACGCGTCTCGAGCAGTCGTTCCCACTTTGGACACGGACAACGAATGGCTGACCGTGGCAGCGTTCGACGTCGAGTATGACAGTCCTTTCTGGCTGGCGCCACAGATTTACACGGGGAATCGCGTATCCTCGTACGGCAGCAATCTTACGTACTCCGTTACGTGGGTTGTCATGCGAGGCGACACCAGTGGTAAACCGACCACGGAGCCCAACGTTATCCTAGTTGTAAATATCCGCTCTCGCATTTTTCCAAGCACATTTAATCCAAGCCCTAGGAAGAAAATAGATATATAATAACGTACAATTCACGCACTCGCGAAGGGTAACAATGGGATGCGCATAGCGTATGGCGAGGAACAGTACAATGGTCAAGAAGCTGAAATAGTGGTGCCTTTACGAGAGCAAAGCTGGTTTCACGTGCGAAGCGATGTTCAGGACATCCCGACCAGATTGAGGAGAACCGAGTTTCGCGGGGATCCTGTGACAAGGGCGCAGATGATGCGCGTTCTCGCCGATCTCAAGTACCTGATGATAAGGGCGCGTTATCATTCGGAGCAAATCGAAGGAAGGTGCATAAATCTCTATCTCTTTATCGGGCGTATATCTTGCGTCTATCTGGGTTTATAGCTTTATAGTAAAGCGTAACGAAGCAATCTTTCTATTTCTTACTAGTCTCCAGTCTGCTATATTGACGGTAGGCGAATTATCACCGGATGGCGAAACCGATAATCTGGTCGAAATATGCGAATGTCCTAAGGAATACACAGGAATGTCCTGCGAGAAATGTGCCTGGGGATACGTAAAGATGTCCATCAATGGTTCCGATCATCAGGACCGTCACAAATGCGTGAAATGTGACTGCAACAGTCATGCGGGTTCTTGCGATCTCATAATGGACGAATGTGGGGTGAGTTCCTATTAATTTTATTTTATATATAAAATGGAAAATATACATACGAGAAGCTAATAGAAAAATGGTTACTACTATTAGATGTCTGTGATCTTATTGTCTATAATATATGAAAATATTAAAGATAATGCATCAAAACAATCAATTGCCTATTAATATAATAAACTTAATAAATTGACACAATTAATATAAATCAATTTAATAAATATAAATTATTTTCTATTATATTAACGAGTAATATATTAAAACTATAAGTATTGTATATGGAAAACATTTTTTTATTAGCAAGAATATGATGTAGTATACAAACAAAATGTGTAGGGAAAGTTCTCTAGTGTACAACTGTCTTTAACATAGCCACTCTGAAATTAATTTCTTGTGGCTGATCTTCAGCCGGTATAACAGCATACTTAAAGTACCTGAACTCACATGGATCCTGTGATCTACGGCAGCTATATAGATTACGGGATCTATAGATCGCGCGAGCTATTTTACCGACTCAGCAATGAAAATCCTTTATTTACCTGTTCGTTGTATAGCCATGCCGTGCAGATAGCGATACTAGTTAGTTTTCTGTAGGAAAATGTTCTGTAGGATTTAATTTTTTCACGGAGATGACTGATTTGAGCAATTATTTCGATCAAACTGGATCCGAACTCAACACACTGCGGATACTTATTTAGATTTTACTACACTTATACACATACTTTCGTAAAATAATATGAAAAACTTTACTAAAAACTTTATCAAAAAAAAAGGTAAATTAAAAAAAGTAAATTAAAAATGCTCATACAGATCATACTTGTATTTGATAGAAGGACGAGGACTAACGCGATTCAATCGTAAATTTAATTTGTGCTCGCAATTTTAATAGGATAATATTTAATTTTAATTTACGTGGCATGTCGTCTGCATAATTTCCAGACGTGTGAACATCATACGGTAGGTCCAAAATGTGATCGTTGCGCTATAGGATATTACGGTATCGCAACGAGAGGCACCAGCGAGGACTGTAAGAAATGCGCGTGTCCACTTTCCGTTGACTCCAACAATTTCAGTCCGAGTTGTCAGCTTGACGATCCCACTGATATGAATAGCGGATACGTGTGCACGCAATGTCCTGAAGGATATACCGGAGATCATTGCGAAACGTAAGGAAAATAAATAATACATATATATTTTAAATAAATATCTTTTATAAAATTATAAAATACAATGATTAAATCACTAATAATAAATATGCAAACGCCTTAATTACATTATTCATAGCAAATTAATTAATTACAATTGTCTCTCACAATTGCATTTAATTTTATACTCTTTTAAAAGGCTATATTTTGTTCTTATGAAATAAAAAATTTATATTAACCCTTTGCCCTATAATTTAAGTTCCGATGGCACGTTCTATAATCAATTACGTTTGGAAAAAATTTTTTCTCGTAAATGTCATAATAACCATCGTAAAGTATAGACTTTTCTGTTACAAATTAAAAAAAAATTAAGCTTTTTACGAACGACGTATCACCCGTGATATTCATGTTTGATCCAATTTCCTTATCACGAGTTTCATACGATATTGTAGGCGAAAGGGTTAATATATGAATATACATTTAATTTAATATGTTATAATAAAAAATAGTAGTCCGTTAAAATGGCTATAATTGTTAGGCGTTATTGCCTTTTTTAAAGTTGCATACAAGTAATAATTATTAAAATATTATCATCGAACGGAAGGCTTTAATTTCGATTTGGGTGAAAAGTTGTGATGTAGGATTCTATGGTAATCCTGTGATACCTGGCGGTATTTGTGAACGGTGTCCTTGCAACGGTGGTGCCTGCGACCAGGAAACGGGTCGATGTTTGGAATGTCGCGGCAATACTGAGGGCTGGAAGTGCGAGAAATGCAAGGAAGCACATTATGGAAATCCTCTGGAACAGAATTGCATGCGTAAGTGTTTCCATACTTTACGACAATCTCTGAAATTATTCAATAATTGCGTAAAGTAATAGTCATCTCAGATTTAGATATTTTAAAAATTATTTCTGTCTTCTGTATTTGAAATCAATTTTCTTTTTTACATGAAAATATATGTGTATTGAAAATTCTTACTAGTAATATTATAATTATTGACATAATATTGTCCAAACGCGTTTTATATCCCCAACGTTTAATTAATATCATCAATAAACTGCTACTAAAATTTATCGAATGTTTATAACAAATCTACCAATAATAATGACAATGAGAGACTTTCCATTACAAAACAAATTAACATACACTGAAAAAAAATATAATCAATTTTAATAAATATTTAGTTAAATACTGCCAATTAAATATTTATTAAATATAAAGATATATTTATTTGATACAAAAAATGTTAATTAGATTTAACAATCATTTTTTTTATTGAACAAATATTTACTTACTGTAAATAAATGTTTAGTTGGCAGTATTGAACTAAATATTTATTAAAATTAATTATATTTTTTTCTCAGTATAGCAATTAGATTAAAGGACATTATCATTAATTTCATTAATAGAACATATTACGAGCATGGATATCGTTTGTGTTTCAGCGTGCGACTGCTCTCCCTTCGGTAGCAATTCAGTCCATTGCGAACAGACTATCGGTCAGTGTCCTTGCAGGCCTTTGTTCACCGGTCGTGACTGTTCTTCCTGCATCGAAGGCTACGGGAACGTGACTGCAGGTTGCCGGGAATGCAACTGCGACGTGGGTGCCATCGACGGGTTCTGCGATTCCGTAAGCGGTGTGTGCAGGTGCGCGCCGAGCGTCGTCGGCTTCCGGTGCGATCGTTGCGATGTGGACCACTACGGCTTGTCGGCGATTGGCTGCAAAGGTAAGTACCGTCATCGGTATGCGCATGCTTTCTTTTAAATTCTATTATTGGGCTCTGACTTTTGTCGCGATACAAAGTAAGTCCGATATTTTATCATCACATGCTACGAGAAGACATTTATTTTCAAACATGTGTCTCTTTCATTCGAAGGAGATTTAGAAATTCGATTAAAACCACAAATAAAATATACAGTTTTTAAATTAAAAATGATTTAGGATTATGTTTATTATAAAAACTTATCACGCATGTATACTTTAGTCGTTATTGAAATAAAATTAAAATGACATACGAAAGCTTCGATAAAATCGATAATCTCTCTCGCACTTTTTTATTAAGTAGAATAAGATAAGTATATCGCGCATAAATATTAATAAGTCTAATTTCTTTCAAGAGAAAATTGCATCAAGTTTAGAAACAATTTATACGCTCATAAATCTTAACAGCTGCAAAGTTTGCATTACGAAATGTATCCACTTTTATAGCTTAGTTTATAGAACAAACATGTGTAGATTAATTCCCATTGAATTATCCAATATTTTTCTTTTCTATCGTAAATTGTCAATCTGAAAAAGATTAAAATCCATCTTTCATAAAAAGCCTCCATAAAAATTTCTGATGATTTTCTTAATCTCGTAATCGATTTCATTTGAATTGCATTGATTCTATCATTTTATTAATTTTAAACGATATTAAAATGCATCTTATTCGTATCCATCTACAGATTAATCACGGTATTATTGTGGGCCTTGAAGGCCTTACATATATCGATACGAAGGTAGTCCCATGCTTGCCTGCGTTCAAGCAAGACACGAATGCGAAGAGTAATGCGCGGCTCTTCATCTTACTCTAACGCAAACTCGCGATATTTATCCCGGCCTATTCTAAGTACGCTGCACTTATCTACCTTGACAGGCAGTTTAGAAACGTTACCTGAGATTTACGGGACTGAAGCATATTTTTATTGCAGAATATCGTTTGCGTAATCCGTTTAGGCTAATTTTAATTTACGATCACGTTTACGAGCGTACATTGTTTCGCATGGATCGTCAAACATCGATCTTCGTTCGTCTTTCTTGAGTAATTTTCAAATCGTAAAAGTTAAAGCGTGTGGAAGTACAATTTCATAAAAAGTGTATATTTTTATAAATACTTATTTATATCATAATTATATATTTATATATCTTTAATTTGTAAAGACTAGAAAAAGAACGCGAGAAGAATCCCTAATGATTAATATCGCGTTACTGATTCTATACATATATATTTATTTTTAACATCTTAAGTGAAGCTATAAGTGATTGCTGATAGAAGATCGAATTGAATATGCGCAGCATAGACTGATTGAGGCGATTAAACGAAATGTCGAGCAACTTCAACTTAGAGCTGGCCACAAAAGCGAGGCAAAAAGCAAAGCTACCGGCGTGTAAATTAGATTCAACAAAGACGATAAAGAACACCAAAAATAAAGTTCATCACGCGAGATAGTACGAGTCTAGTACGACCTTTACGTTTTAATGCGACTGGACTAGTAATAGTAAAGGAAGACGTTTACAAGTAAAGAAAAGCAATGACGAATGATAAAAGAGAAGCCGCTAAGCTGAGAAAATTTTGATACGATATCAGAATTTAATCCTGACGAGCGAGACAAATGATCTTGTAAAATCCGGATTTTACACGCCTCGTTGTAGCGGCACCTTTACGATTGAGTCGGTCAACAAATTCCGCTTGCGAACACTTGAGATCGGTCCGCCAGATCGCCAGCTACCATGAGAAACCCCATAAATCGCAATCATTCAGCGTCGTTAGCTGGAACCGAGACGCTCTCTCGTCATCGCACTGATAACCAAGGTTTCTACAGCGTAATCTACATCCGAAATCCCGTTACGAGGAAAGAATCGTGCGATCTCGATGGATTCAAGATATCGTCGACTTAGTGCTAAAACGACCGGTCCGCGTATCGTAATTTAACTCGGTTTACCCGATGCGTAAATTTCTCTTCTAATTACTTGACGCGGAAACCTTATATGAGATATTAAAGGAAATGTTCTTTTTCCCATATTAATTTATTTTTTAAAATTTGTATAATTTGGATAATTGCGTTAAATTCCAAGCAAAAAATATATTAATCGTTCATAATTGGAACAAGCGTCTCAAATGTGTTCTGATTAATATCTTATTTATCTGATTTCACGCAATTACACATAGAAAAACTGAATTTGCTGAAATTGCCTAAAAATTTAGCTAAATATAAATAATTTTGTTGGACCATCAAAATAATTATGTAGAATACTCAAGCATAATAAACAGAAATAGCAAAATTTTTAATATTCAAACCACCAGCTTGGCTGCATAACAATATTTTCAGATCTGTATCTATTGAAATTTTTAGATATTTTATCAAAGTCGTTCTTTCTATGTAGAAAAAAACGTTATTTTCTTATTTTCAATGAAGATAACGCAGAAAGGGGTGATGAATTTCATCGGTAATGAGGATTGACTGGAAGATCGACTATTCGTAAGCAATGCGTTAGTTTAAACATACGTCATAAGTGGCATCAGATACGCAGATAGATACCCGCGAGACACGGCGCGCCGTTCATGAGTTTCTGGTTTATTTAGATAGATCTAGTTCGTTTCAACCTGAGACTCTCGAGAGAACCATCTGTGATGTTAATTAACTTCCTGTGATGGAATGCCACCTACTTCTTTCTTTCTATAGATGATACGCTCCGTTTAACGTGGATCGCCTCAACGGCGACATAAATGACGTTGATGCACCTGTCAGATTATTGCTATCAGTCACGGAAACAGCCATTTCAAATCCTGCAATTGCGCATGCTACTGTTTTATGCAATAGTTCAATTACGTACGATGTCCTAAGCAAACGTGCAGAGAGGTCCAGCTTTATTGGATGATTTCATTTATTTATATATTAAGTTGTTTCCCAGAATTAAAATATCTTTAAAATACGATTTCCGTCTTAGTAATATAATTGCTTACAATAAATTATTGTTATGGCAGTTTATTTCTCAATTCTTGAATTTTTTGTTTATTTTATTAATATAAATTACCTCCAAGAAATTTAAAAGAAAATTACGTCCTATACATCAAGTGGATAACATTAACGACGAGAAACAGCATTACGTATTCGCGATTTCGATATCGAGATATTGCGACGTAAATGGAGACTGGTGGTTTTCCTCGCCGACCGGAAAATTAATTCGATGTGCATGGGACTATCGATAATGGCCCGTAAATGTCGCGTTGTGGATGCTAATGATTAATCGTTATCTGAATCACCAAGATTTCGTGATTGTAGTCTGCGAAAGTTTAGAAATACGCATATCGATGTCAGCTTGTCAAAGAGAGAAAAAAGAGAGAGAGGGAGAAAGAAAGAAAGAGAGACCGCAAAGTGCAACATACATTGCATTGAATGCTAATCACAGGATGGCAGCTTGCATAAATAAGTGATGGATGGATATTTTGTAAATTTAGTTATGTTAATAGGATATTTATTTTAAATACTTTGTAGCATGAATTCTTTCTTTTCTGATTAGTGGTGGTTAATGTATATATCAAGACAGAATTTTCGTTTAATAAGCTTAAGATCTTGTTCTGCAGGCTAAATATATCTTCCACTAACGCTACGTTTTTACTATCTTATCCTTAGTTATGCGAAGGGACTGCTCATGCGTGAATAACGTAGGCGGGCGATCAAGACGCGAATTGTAAATTTTAGATTGTACCGGCGCCGCCTGCACGTCAAAGGTCTCGAGACTCCCTAGATATATCGATCGAGTCGAACATTTCTGCGGTATTTGCAAAATCATCTTGACTGTATTGTTAAACGAGAAAAGGAGGCGGGTGTCAACTGGCAGCGACCCGGAATAAATTACATGGTGTCGATGAACTATATTATTTGCGATGCCATCTTTAAAAATATTTAAAAAAATAAGACATATATTAGCATTAATTATCTATTAAAAATTATGAATATTAAGATAAGAATCATTACTTTTTAGATTTTATTCAGTTTATAAATTCTACGAAATTTAAAGTCATTAAACTGTGAAATTTCAATAGATCTTAATCTTTATGCTAATGAATGTACTAATTAGTATCATCATTATATTAAAGAAAAATTTTTTTAGATATTGAGATAATAATAATTAAGAGTGTAGAATTTAAATTCACAAATTGCTATGCGATATTTTTAGAAAATTCTCTAACAACACACACAACACATTTTGACATTAATATCACTATTATATTAATATCATATTAATGTCACTATTAATCAGAAAAAAAAACTGTTAAAGAGTATATATCCAATTGACATCTAGTTAATACAACTTAATATATTGTATAAAGAATTAATACCTATTTATGTGAGCAGCTTGTAATTAGCATTTAGTACGTTGCACTTTGCAGTTAAGAATTATATAGTCAAAGCATTTCTTCATCTCTCGAACTCTTTTTAGTTTACCGCATCTTCTAATATCTCGTAACGTATTTACTATAAGATTTTCTGAGAAATTTTTCTCTCTTTCTTTCTCTCGGCGAATTCCGTACTACCGGCTTATTAATTACTCCTCATGAGGATATATTAATTCAGCTTATGTAATGAAACGCAACACACTAACTCAACAGATGTAACCCACAGTAGAATTGAATGGACATGTAAATATTAAGCAGTGCAATTAAGTAAATCAGAAAAGAGAACTCTAGAGAAAAACGTATGTGCTATTCCGTGGCGGATCCATTCGATCGTGATGTCCAAAGATAACCTTATCCTAATTTAAGTGGCATAATTAACATAGTCGACGTGCTTAAAGCGCGTCGTGCGACATACTACGATATAACACCTTAATAAAATCGTATTTTCCATCGAAGACCGGAATCGCGGCTTCTCGCGTGCCTCTTGGAGTCAGTGCAGTGAAATCTCGCTTATCAGAATAAACGTCAGGAGATAAGGCGGTTTATAAACCGGAAGAATTTGTAGATCGAGAAGTTGTATTCATCTGCGTAAAGAAAAATGCTTGCCACGAAACATTTTTTAATACAAACTGTACGGAGCGAGTTTTTTTGAAAACCGTATCTTGCAAGAAGATCTATAATATCACAGGTATTTTAATTAGATATCTGCGGAGAGTCCATGGAATTTAAATGGTCTTTAAAATTATAGACACATGAAACCGCGGATCTATTTAATTATAGATTTGAACGAAAATTTCTGCGATTTTTAGACACCTGCGAAATTGAAGTATCGTGCAAGAAAGAAGCAATAAATTCCACAAACCAAGATAATATAATTTCAGAGAATTTAAAATTTGGAGAAATTCGTAGAATTGAAGAGATTATAGAGGATTCTAAAAATCATATATTTTCGGAACTATAAAAAAGGATGGGAAATTTTGTATGAAATATTTGGAATTAAAAATATATGAAAAAATTGGAGATTAAATTAATTACAATTAAACAAAGCAATCATGCTGATAATAAAAACAGTTTGAAAACAGAATGATAACAACTTTATCCAAAATTTATTTTTTATTCTTTATAAAATTCTATTTTTATTGATAACTCTTTACTTCAAAACCATTATAATACACGAAGTTCAGATAAATAGAGTCACACTATGCATGATCCGGATGTACCGAAATAACTGCTGCCACGCAGGCTGCTGATGCGGTCGAGACACAATTAGCGGTACAATCTTAATCGGGACACACACCAAAACGAACTCCTGTCTTTATTTGAGCAAACGAGAAGGTCGGCAAAAAAGAAAGCTCGAGGATGCCGCATAAACGAGTCATCGTTATTCCTGCCTTGGATTTTGAATTTGCTCAATGATTGCGCTTTCCAATTTGCTTTAATCTTCGAAATTTGAAATTTTTAATTTTGTAAAATTTACAACACGAAACATTAACGCTAATATTTCTTTTTTTAAGCTTTTTTTGATGTTTATCATCGAAAATTATTGATATTAAAAATCGAAAGTCATTAGATTTTAATATAATAATCATTAATCTTACATAAATATTCATCTTGAATTTATATAATCTAATATAACGTATATGTTAAAAATTAATATTTCTTTTTTAAACTTTCTTCAATTTTTATTAGTGAAAATTATTGATATTGAAATTAGAGAATCGTCAGATTTTAATCTAACAATTATTATGCCTGTTTTTATTAATGTAGAGTAACTTTAATTTCCGTTCAACTTATTTCATATCTGTTTTTAATTATCACATCTTTTTAGAACTTGAAAAAATAAAGAGTTAGTTAACCAAGATTAAAATTAAATGTTAACAATAAAACATAACGAAGCGTGAGATATTTCCTCAGCTCATCGTTATTCTGCGAGTTATGAACTATTTTCAAAGTGTTTTACGGGCATATCTAATCGCAGAATGTCCAACTATTTGCAATAATAGGATACTTTTCTTGTTCGTTACTGCGGACGCGTTCCACAATAGAATCCGTGCGTTTCGGTCATTACCGAGCTTCGCCTCGTAAAAGCGCCGGAGAGGCAATTCCTCTCGCGAGAGAGATTCTCGGTTAAGCCTCCACCTGCGCTCACAATACGTAACAATAGCGATGTAACATGCGTACGCTGGCCGGATAATATATACGCATTACACCTAAATAATGATCGGTAGACGGAAGTCGACGTAAGTATGACTTCTGTCTGTGTCTTTGTGTTGTTTGGCTCGCGCCCTTGTAACGTGAAAAAGATTTAGAGATTGTTGCACACCTAAATTTTTGGGTGAAAAACATGCGGCTCTCCCAAGATCTGTATCTCGATTTTTATCTCGTCTTTTATTTCAATCTTTCGTTAGAATTTTGTTAATTAAATGTAGTTCTTTGAATATAAGAATTTAAATCTATTAAGGATCTAAATTTTTAAAAATATTTAGATAATTCATAATTGTACTGATAATTCATTGATTTTATTTTATGAAGTGTGATTATGATTTAATCGATTTTTGGAATTTTTAAAAAATCGCTTTCATAAATTATATTTTTAATAGCCAGAGCTAAGCAGATTATTCTGAAGGTTTCGGTTGCACAATACAATTGCACAGCAGTCTCGCATTTCAAAGTATTTCTCTTTGCCTATTTACATTGGTAACGATAAGTACACAATGCGTCTCGCACGAATATTACAGTGGCGTAACGCGGCGTAACATTGTGAGACACGTAAGTGCGAAACACAGCTCGCAGTGGAAATGCTCTTAGCGCATTAGTATTCGCGCGAATGAGCAGAATTGGCGTTGTTCGCCTCGGTTAAACGTAGATTGCATCGGGAGAGACGCTGCATAATACGTAACGCGTATATGTATGCAGCAGCAATGAGAAATCGAACTACCGTTTCCACAAAGCCCTATTTATTCCCTGGGGGCATCTAAGTAAGTAAGTTTGCATTTAACGCAATCTTTACATAGATGAATCAGTTTCGTATTGTCAACGTTCTTAGGTCACAATGATATTTTATCTCACAATCGTTCGTCGTAGAAATGACTTAATCCAGAAGAAAGATCCATTGTTAAAATGACATGGCATTTTCCCAACTAATCAATGTTTCAAATGAAGTAATTATCTTCTCGATTATTCCTTTGATCGCGTTTCTTTAGAAAGTGTTGATCAGTTATCGGTTAATGTATACTGAAGAACTGGCAGATAATATATCTATTTTAATTTTTTTAATAATTACTTTGTAATACTGCATGGAAATAATGATTTGAAGTACCCAAAAATTTCGTTAGATACAGATCTGAAAATAATTTTATTGTTATTATTATACCTTATATTATACATCAAAATAATTACGAAGAAATCTCAAGTATATATATAAGCAATGCTGCAAAAGATTTGACGATGTATTGAGTAGAAACAGCTACTTAAATTTGACACTAGATTTGACTATAGATTTAATAGTGTAATTATTCTGATTGTCTAACAAAATTTTTAAATCTCTGTATCTAGCTAAACTTTTACATACTTCAGCAGAACCTTTTTCGTATATCAGTTTTTTATATCGCACCCATAAAAATTTGATTTCGCTAAAGATCAGATATTTAAAGATCAGATATTTTATATATCTGTTCATGATATTAACCACATTTCCGTAGCTGCGAGTGCGTAGCTACGAAGCATTGCGGCGGTGACCATCGCGACAAACGACGATAATTACCTCGGCGCGTTTCCCGGAGGCTCTTCTATGGCATTTTTTACCGTCTACCAGAAGCAATTCCCGTCGCATATATACATCGCCCGCGGTTCTCGGGTTTCCGTCCGGATAAATCGATCTCTCAGGGCGAGAGACTCGCAGTCCGCCCACGTGTGCGCCGCAGTATCACGACCGCGGATCTGCATAAGCAGATGTAGATGCACGTTCGCGGATAGCGGCGGAAAATAAAGAGCACGATTTTACAGCCGAAGCCGGGCGATCTTGAGGAATCGAGGCTCGACGCGGCTCGTTAGAATCTTTTCGCGACTCGAAGAATCTTTTCGCGTCTCGAAGACGACGTTAAACGCGAGTAGCTGCCTCCTCGGAAGCCATTCGAATCCTATATGAAAGCAAAACCGACTTTAGTCAACGGCGCTTTGAATAAAACATTCACATATTTGTATTAAAATTATTTAAAGTGAGAATAAAATATGTGAACATGTGATAATAAAGATAGAAGGTAAGATAAAACTCCAATGTGGATTCACAACACATCTTTATACGTAAAACATTGAATCTATTTAATTTTTCTTCTCTTACAAAGTATAAATTTCTGTGATGTAACATTTCTTTAGATTTTTTTTTATCAATAGAAATTTCTTTTCAATTTTATATTACGACATAGCTATTCTATGGAAAGGAATCCAGATCACCTTAGGAAATTGGTGACCGATCGACTAGTGGCTGATTCGAAACAAACGCGATTTAAGCTGATAAGAAACAACGCCCATCTCCACACAAACAATCTCGCGGCACATATTACAAACGTTCCATTTACTTAGTGAGCTCATGAATTCAAGCGTTATCTAATGGTTGAAATTCTATGAGCGTGGTATTCCGCGATAAGTTTGGAAAATTCATTTTATAGCACACTTCATGGCTTCGTTTTTTATTTAGTATACATTGTTTCATAAATTGGTCCTATAAAATATCATCCTTGATTTTAAGTGATTCAGCATACTTAGTACTTATGCCGGTATTTATAATCGATTCTTATATTTGAGACAGTTAGTTAAGTCTTATATTTTAAGTACAGTATTAAGATATCATAAGCCAATTAGAGGGCTGATTAGCATCTTAAGACATTACTTAAGATTATCTTAAAATAATAACAAATTATGAATATTTTTAATGTCTATTGAGCTAGCATGCCAACATGAATGTTTATAATTTCATAAATCTAAATTTTTAAAGATAAAGGAATAAAAGAGAGATTTCTGAGTGAGGAAAGTTTTGGCCGAAAATAATTAAATTGCGATTCAAATCTCGATTTTTTCTAGAATTTATTGTATTATTTGATGTTTATGATATTCTAACAAAATTGAAGGACATACTTAATGAATTTATAAGAAAATGAAAAATAAATTAATAGGACTAGTTGAATACGTAAAACTTAGTATCCAAACGAAATTGTTTAATGCAAGCACTGACATTTCATTTAATATTCCGTTTTGGTCAATGATTTCAATACGATGATATGACAGCGTATGACATATTGGATTTGATTATTATTATTTTTAACAGTCTGTAAAGAATAGCGTAACAAAATTTAAATTAGTTTATATTAGAAGCACTTAGCATTAAATTGTGATAAATATTTTTTGTATTATTATATTAACTTTTTTAACAGATAAGATATTTCAACTTTTTTTAAAACTAGCATAAAATGATTTGTTGCTAAACTGTTATAGCAACAAAATCAAAATTAGAGCATTAAATTAGCACATAAAGAACACTAAATTCTCGTAAACATCTCACCTAATTCTGCTCATGTTGGCATGCTAGTTTAGATCTCAATGACATTTTATACAATTGTATTTTCTTGAAAAAGATACGAAAGCCAAGGAAGAACTAACAAAATACTGAAATTATTAAAACAAATATTATTTTTAATAAAGTTGTTTTTAATTTATTTTTTGTTAGATAACTAAAATATTTACGTCAATTTCTAGCAGTGCTTCGTACTTATGAACAAGACTCTATATTAATTTCTTAAATATTTTAGTTGTAAATAGTTCAATTTTTTATTTACTCGATTTTTTGTGAATACTATCAATCAATCTTTATTTATATCTTTAGATAGAGTTAAAAAAGAAAAATCTAGATCAAGTGCTGAATAAACGTGATATAAAAATCACAGGTCTGTCTTTTCGATCATCGAGAACGCATCAGTTAAATATCAGCGACAAGCACCGCGACAGCGCTGATAAAACATAGAGATGTTAAATCGCCGCGACATGTATGTACTTGAATTACTTCTTGATGGCTCGATCATGCAGTATGAGTGACGCTTAATATCTTGTCGGGTACGATACTCTATTTCTTACGCGCCGAACTGTGAAGAACAGATTCGCAGCTTCCACTCCGGAATAATACCTTATCGATCGTGCGGCGTGATAAAACGTCGTTTCCTTTTTAAATCGCCGCGAACGTACGAAGTGCAGCCGATTTGTGGGTCCGATAAAATCCTTCCACATAGCATGACTTGCCACCGGTTAGCAGGAACGGAAACATTTCGCGAATCTCCCGCACACAGTTCCCTTGTCTCTTCTTCGTCTTCTTCTTCGCGTGGTTTCTCTTGCGATGTAAAAACTCGACGCGCGAAATTGCGGAATGCCGTTCCATCCATCGCGACATCGTGATTTTTCAACAACAGTCTATTCCAAATCATGGGCGAAAGTACTTTGAAATACAGAGATTCGATTTATAAAACAATCCAGTGATGCAATTTATTAAAAATAAATAAATAATTATTAATTCTCATATTTCTATAATCTGTCAGTTATTTTATCTTAATTTGTATAAATTTATTGTCATTTTTTATTGTCTATCGATCTATGTTTATATTAGTAGCTTTATATCGATTAAAACGAAATAAAAATATCAGATTTGACGTGAGTTTAACTTTTAAAAGGTAGGATGGCCACAGCATCCCAGATATAATTTTTTTTTTAATTTTGTTCTGGAAAAAGGAAATAAAAAGTATTGCCGAGTTATCCAGAAGTCTTAAAGTTCATCATTTTTATTTCTCTCTCTTTCTCATAAAGCCATATTTAATATAACTTTAACTATGATACAATATACTAGTAAAAAATATAACTAAAATTCAAATTAAACATTCTTATTATTCTTATTATAATAAATTAATGATTATATTAGAGCTGATCGATGAGCATTAGCCCACGTAGCTCATTACCGAAGCACGCATTCGACACTCTGCGGATCTTTCGATTTCTCTCGCCTCTCGAAATCGAAGTTCTACATCATCTCCATCGAATGTCGAAAAGATCATCCTTATCAGATTTAATTGGTGCCCGCCGATCGGTCCGGCTGCCAAGCTAGCTTCTCCCCAGTGGATTCACTAGCGAGCACGTATACTCGCTAATGATGCAATCGGCCCATCAGATACTCCTGCGGTCCAGCTTCTGCTTCTTCTTTTTCCTTCTCTCTTTCCTCTTTATTCCGTCCCTCTTGCGCGGCTGGTCCTTAACTCCTTATATACCCACCTGACTATACAACGAGTCTGTACGTCTCGTTCGAAGCGCGTGGGCTGTGCCTCTAACGGGTGACCATTTGTTCGTCTCCTGCATATATATATATATATCTCTCTCATTGGTTTTAATTATGGAGTAAAATGAGCATTCAGCGTTTGTATCATTAAATGGAAGTGTCTCTAATTAGCGTAGCGATCGACCATTTAATGCCGGCTGCTTGAGATTTTTTCATTTCACGCTGAATAGTGCGAATGTTTTTCTTGGTAGTTTTATTATAATAAATCCATTAATTTAGAGTTAACTTAAAAATAGATGGTTAGAGAAATTGAGAAAATATTTGACCTTGATGATTTGTTAAAAAATATTTTTTTTTATATTACATTGTAATTTAATAAAATTTCTTTTTTGACAATAGCATGCACATATAATATTTAATTATATTTATAGTTCTTATGATGAAAATTTAATTCACAAAATAAAAAAAATGAACAAATGAACATTATAAACGTGATATTTTGAATTGATATTTGAATATTTTATTTATAGAATATTGAAGTATCTGTAGCGAGATGTGTGTGCTTTTTTTTTACATTTATCGATTTACAATAACATGAGAAAATAATGATAAACGACGAGCAAATTTGACGTGTATTTTATTCACCCGTTAGAGAAGCGGTATCTCAACACCTGGCTGTAACATGTTCAAGATTCCTGGTAAAGAACGCGAGTCTGGCCAGTAACGTTAATGTATCGCTGCACGTCGGACGATCTCGAGATTTCATTCATGAAACTCCGAGGCTCCTGCTGGCCGCTGGAGAATCTATCGGCAATGAAATATCAGAAGCAGGAAACCTCAAGTTTTACTTGCGCAAGTAGACTCGCGAATTTTCTTTTGTGGGGCGATCATCTCTTAATTAATTTTATAGATAATGGAGAGCATTAAAGATGATCGAGCAACATTGAATTCCTTACTTTGCATGCATGCTTGCAAGTTTTTCAATTGATTGAACATATAAATAACACACAGATATAGGCATTTATAGACATATATATTATATATGTGATCTGTGCTTCAAATTCATCTTTAGATATTTTTTTATATTTATTTAGAGCAGAAAAAAGGACTAGAAAAAAATTATTGTTATTATTTGAAATAATTCACTAAATAATTCTGAGTAGTGACGATGAAACTTTTTCTATTTCTATTATTGTATTCGAATTTTTAATTTGAGATTTTTGTATAAATATCTACTATACATATTTATATTTCTATAAAAAACTTTTAAAATTAATTCGCTATTTGTTAACTTAAAATGTGAGTTAATGTCGAGAGGCAAATGAATTTCGGAATTGTTTGTCGGAAAAAATCCGCCATACTTCATATGAATTTTGTGGAGAGCATCAAGAATGCGTTGCAAGGAAGAGTATGCGAATCGAGGATGCCGTTCTCGATTGCATTCGATGATAGCCGAGCAATTGCGATTGTGCCAAGGGCTAAGATCACGAGCTTCGCTCGGCAAGTCCATATATCTCTTCTATCTCGATCGGGACAACGTATACTCTGCCCTCGTCTAGAGTCTATCCGCTCGGGTCGGAGCAACCGGTGCTTTTCATCCGCGAGATTTCGATTGAGGCCTTCGTTGTGCAACGCTATGCATTTCTCCGCAAACACACCATTTTTTTATGCATTGCGATAAGTTGGGATCGCTTATCAAACAAATTAGCTGTTATTTATCTTTCCGAAAGTGATCATCGGTGTAGCATTCCGTACATCCGTTCATTTCTCTCGGTTTAGATTTATATTTGAATAATTAAAAAGAATAAGTAATGTAAGTCAGTAATACTTCAACTATTTTTGACAATTTCAATATATAATATATTAAAAGTATTATATAATAATAATAAAATTAAGACATAAAGAATCTTAAGTATATTATTATTATATCTTAATTATACTATAAATTATTATTGTTATTATTTTATTGTGTATAGAGAAATTAGCAAAGCATACACAAATGGTGAGGCACCAGCAGAATTGCTGTTATTAAACCTCCCAGAAAACGAAACGAATTACAAATTACAAATTACAAAAAAATTAGTACAATTCTAGAAAGATAAGCTTCTTGCTTAATAAATAATTCGATAATTTTAAGAAGGTAGAGGCCAAGAAAGATTTGAGTATAATTGCTGTTACTAAGCCTATCAGAAAACGAAACAAATTACAAATTACAAGTTACAGAAAAATGAGTACAATTCCAGAAAGATAAGTTCTTGCTAAATAATTTGATAATTTTATGAAAGTAGAGGACAAGAATGATTTGAGTATAATTGCAAAAAAGCATGATTGAAATAATAAACGCAGACTTATTACATAGTAAACGAAGACAATTAAAAAGATCAGAAATTAATATAAAAAATTAATATAAAAAATTAATATAAAAAATACTGATAATTAAAGTAAATAAACTTAAAGCGTTGATACGAATTTAGTAGCGGCAGAGTGAAATGAAGGAGAATAATTATATCATATAGAAAATTAAATGAAATATAAAAAATATATTTTATTATAAGAGATGTAATAAATATTTTGTAATTATATTGTTTTTTTTTAGCAATACTTTAAAGAAGAAAATCGATCTACTTTTTAATTGATTTTCGCGAACAACGAAGAAAAATACTGGAAATATTAAATTATTTAGATATCATGCAGGATATTATTGGGCTTTAAAGCGATCAAATAAACGTAATGCACGCGATGCATCGAGTTATATTATATCGTATCGCGAGGTGCATAGTGCAGGTGTACCTTGAAGACGCCGCGTCGTACATCCTGCAGTTAACCCCTCGAGACCTCGAGGGAGTGGTTGAGATATCTCAACGAGCTACGGAATATAATCAATATCGCATCCCGGTGCGGGATGAAAATAAATCACGAGAGGAACAATAATAATTAAGTTCCTCGCTCGTTTATCTCCGACTTTTGCACGCTGTTTGTTGATTTACCTACTCCTTTCTCGTTAAATTGATTTTCCGCACGTAAGAAACGATGAAAGTGAGAAAGCCCGCATATTTTTCAATATATATTAATTCTCTTTGAATAACAATTTCATAACGAAAAATCATATAAAATTAACGTAAAAAAACAATACAGTTACACGATTTCAAAAATATAATCTAAAATATATTCGAAATCGCATTATTAAAATTCCAAGAACGATATCACGAGTTTAAATTCCAAAGAGTTGCATAACTTTGCAAGAGAAATCCGATGGAATCTTCAGATTATCCTTATTTCCATTAGCCTCTTGATTACAAGACTTTTCTATCGGTCTTTTCCGAAGGATATCGTACAGGACATTGACGATGCATCTCTCCGGCATAATTTCTCCTATATGGAAATGCCGCTCTGCCCCATCGTCTCATTAGCAATTACTTACCCAGGGATTAAAACTCCATTAGCGTGTTATCTGTCCGACATCGTCCAGATGGCTTGCCACCCGTGTGCGCATGCAACTATAATATGCACGCAGGTTCAACTGGGTTCACCAGCTTGGCTTTCTCGATTAAGCTATTATTATTAAGTATCAGCTTCGATATAGAGAGCATATTACTTAGTAATTAGGAACTGCAGTTATTATAATAATATATGTACATTTTTACTGAGCTCACGCCGGAGAAGACTTATATTTTTAATTACAAAGACATATTTTTAGAAGATTTATATTAAGATTTATATGTTTAATATGTGATTTAAATAAACTTACTTACGCATTGCAAATTGTAGAGATTCCAGTATAATGTATCTATTTACTTTTACATCAGTCATATCCTTAGAACTTACGTTCTTGCTCGCAGGCATACACAAGTTTAATCTCTTACGTACAATCCCAAATCGTTTGCATAATATGAAATCAAAAAATACGCGCTTCGTAGTCGCATATCGATACATGATCTCATAATCAAGCAATTATGTCGTTAAAATTATGAGAATTAATCTAAGTTTGCTAATAATAATTTTCTAATCCAATCTCGCGTTTTAATCTCGTCAAATGTTATAGATTTATCAATCGGTCTCTCCACATCTAGGAATTAACGGGGTGATTATCTCTTATTTTTCGCCCGAATTAAATTATATCCCGCCCAGATTATACGGCTGTAGCTCACGACTCGTGAAACGCGTGTCACCGCGAGCCACGCGCGAGACCACCACAGCACGCAATTTCTCAGCAGTCGATCGCTATGCAGTCGCTCTAATATCGCAATTATTCCGCTGGCGCATGTCCCAGCGTGTAATTAAAATAGCCTCGCCGAATAAATCATCCCTCGGGAAATACCCGGGATCACCGATCCGGAACCAGACCGAGAGAACGCGGCGCATGATGTATCACACCCTTCATCGTGTTCTGACGACTGCGGGAGGTCCTCCGCGTGTGTCGCGAACTCAAGCTAGGCAATCAATTTCCGTACGCCGTGTTAATTTCTATAAGGTGGCCGCGGGCCTCAACTGTGGAGGTGGCTCGCCAATGTTTCTGTGATTCGACATTCTGAATGCGAGTCGTGTAACGTGAATAGTTATTCGGTAGATAATTCATAAATGTAACAGGTATAACATAGTTACACAAAATATATAGAACGTAAACATTTTAATTTATGACTAAGGAATATTTTATAATCGACTCTTTGTTATTATATTGAAAATGATCCGATTGGATACGAAATGTCTGTTTTTATTTGTATGATTTAACTAAAAGAAATTAAAAGTACTTATTCGTTTTTAAGCTTGTAATCCTCTTTTATATTCTTATTAAAAATAATATTGTGGTATTCAAAATTGATTATTCAAAATTGGCCGTATTTTTAATTAATAGTATTTTTAATTACACGGAAAGAACGCTCTTTGCTGGAATATCTAAAATTTAGCTAGATATAAATCTGAAAACAAATTTTGTTGGAAAATAATTGTGTAACATTAAGCTTAAGTATGTTAATGCTGCAAAAAATTCTTGACATTTTAACCATTTTGAACGTCCTGCATAACTATTTTAATAATTTAATAAAATTATTTTCTACATCTATAGCTAAATTTTTAGATACTTCAGCAAAATCAAGTATAATTGCATTTTACAATCATTTTGCCAGTAGAAAGGACTGATCGTACTATTGATTGTCATAAACGATATTTAAATTGTTATGTAATCCAAGAGAAAATGTATGAATAAAATTTCTTATACGTTAATACGGAAGCTATTATATAAAGTAGAAAATTTTAATTATATATAAAATAGAATCAGTTGAGAGTAATGTATATTCTCGGCGTTACTCTCGGCACTTTATTACCGGATCGTACATACAAGAACTTTTTCATGTAGAGAGTAAATCAATTGGAAATTTATATTCGACGCCCCAAGCGGCTGTGTAACTAGCTAGGCAAACACTTCAAACGACAAGCGTGCAGTAAATAAGTACGAAAGCCTTTTCTTGCCTTCGCTGTAGCAGATACTTGTATATAAAGTCATGAATCGGCGAAATCTTTGCCAGTATTTCGTACCGAATACTCGAATATATTTGGTATATTCTCGATTGTTACGCGCTTCTAAGCTGCGCCATGTCACATTTATAATCGCGTAGAACGAGATTTACCTCTGACTTCAATTACTGAGATTATCCGAATAAAATAATTTTTCCTACAATTTACCCATAACTTATCACTTGCACGAAGCCTCCGACTTCGTATCTCAATAGATTTGTACATGCATCGTAAAGTTGAGCGAATCATACATAAGATTTTAAATAAGTCAGTGAAGTGAAATTTTATCTAAAACTCACACCTTGCAATTTTTCTTTAATAGATTGTGTTTTAATAAATTATTAGTATTGCATAATTTACTAAAATACAAATAATCCTATTTGAAAAAGTCTATGTTAACATCGAAAGTCGAATGTCTTGAAGGCTTTTCTCGAGGCATATTATTACCTCTTTTCCGCGATGCTAATTGGTTTAAAAAAAAAAAAAATCATCAAATATTTTATCTTGCAAAGAAAATAATAGAAAAAAAAAGAGAAAAGTGGTTCTGTCAGTTACTCACACTGTATTGTTATTTCTTTAACAGAGAATACGTCAAATATTCTTTTTTATTATTAGAATACAACTTTCGCAAGATTCGTCATGCAGTATTTGTTAGGCAGTTTCAGGAAAAAAACTTCTTTCTTTAAAAAAAACCTTATACGCAATATATGAATAATCATATGTCTTCCAGCAAGCGACACAAATGACACAATATTATTACATCTTTGTTGTTTGCCAATGTTAAACAAAAATGACATGATCATTGTGTCGTTTGTTGGAAGGCACATATGATGAACGGATTTTCAGAATATTCTTGTGAACATAGATTTCTTCTCAACTTCTATTGTAAGATTGCTCGTTGACTTTAAATATGAGAAATAAGAATTGTTCAAAATAAGTATAGGTAAGTATAGGTAACAAGTTATAAGATCGTGAGCGCGAACGTGGCAGACAGCGCACTGATTTATAATACCAAAGCTCCCGAGTTTGATCCCAGTAGGAACTAAAATATTTACGCTCGTGTCTCCTCTCGGAAAAAGCCGGTAACCTCCCGAGAATATCCTTACCCACAGAAATACCTCTCGAAAAATCCGTCGTTCAGAACCGGTATTAAAAATTCTTATATGCTTATGGCAATTGAATAATCAGCATGCGCACCATAAGCATATGAGAGAAGTGTAATACAGGCCAAAGGTCTATCGTAAGAAGAAGTTATAAGTGAAAAATTATTAGCTGTTCAATAAACGACTTGCTTGAAATTGTAGGTAAATATATCTAACATAAGAAAAATATTAGATATCACTGTTATGATTTAGAATGTTCAGCGATAGTGAAAATTCATTGCCTTAATGCGTTAAAATAGAGAATGAACGTACACTATCATTGAACATTGCTAAATCGTAGCAGCGATATCTAATATTTTTCTTATATTAGATTGTTAAACATTTTTATTAAAAGTACTCATTTCCATCTTTATTCTTTTTCTAGATTTTCAGCACGTCTTTTATTAGTACAACTTTGCTTCCGCCGTTTTTTTTCCGAAATTCGAGGCTTTATTGTAAAAAACTGGTTATACATTTATGATTCAAAGTATTATCCATCGCTGGCCACTACTTTCTCCCATCTTTCGGGTAGCGTACGAATCCCGCGTCGAAAAAACTGGTCATCTTTTGAGGCTATCCACGAATCGATCCAATTTTTTACTTCTTCATAAGACCGGAAGTGCTGGTCAGCCAGGCCGTGTGCCATTGATCGAAACAAGTGATAGAGGGAGCAACGTCTGGAGAATACGGCGGGTGGGGTAGGACTTCCCATTTCAACGTTTCCAAGTATGTCTTGACCACTTTCGCAACATGGGGTCGAGCATTGTCATGCTGCAAAATCACTTTATCGTGTCTCTCGTTGTATTGCGGCCATTTGTCTTTCAATGCTCGGTTCAAACGCATCAATTGCGTTCGATACCGATTGTTTCAGTCGGTTTTAACAGTTCATAATATACTACGCCGAGCTGGTCTCACCAAATACAGAGCATGACCTTGGACGTCAAAATCACCATTCTTGAAGCGTTGAAACCACTCACGACACGTTCTTTCACTAATAGCGGTCTCACCATAAGTATTTGAGAGCATTCGATGAGCCTCAGCCGCAGATTTCTTCATATTGAAGCAAAAAATTAAAACCTCCCGCAAATGACGAGAATTTGGCTCGTAAACTGACATTTTCAATCGAGAATAACTTTATGATGCAGACACAAATCGACTAATGTTTCTATGGGGTTATGTTGACAGATGCTCAAGTTTATTGTATGACGTCTATGATCTATTTATTTCGACCACCACTTACCGCTAAAGCCTATAGGAAAACGGCGGAAGCAAAGTTGTACATCTAATATATGCTAATAATCTTTCTCTTATAATATTTTTTCTTCTTTTTACGTTAGGCCTCTGATCTATGTTGCATGTATACATTAATAGATTAATTAAAAAGCTGCCAACTGTTATAAATAAGCCGTTTGTTTTTATACGTTAAAAGTACTCACTCACTCCTCCTTTCTTTCTTTTTTATACATTTTCAGCACATCTTTTATATGATAATAATCTTTCTCTTCTTATTGTCAATATTTATTTTGAACAATTGTTATTTCTCATGTTTAAAATTAATGAGCGATCTTACAACAGAAGTTGGGAGGAAATTTATTTATGTTCACAAGAATATTCTGAAAATCCTTCATATTTCAAAAACATGTTCCAATTTAGTGAGTTTAAAAACAAAGGTAATTATTTATAAAATAACTAGAAAAAAAGTGCAGACTTAAGGAAAGCAAGCGTTAAAATCTATACCAAATTTAGTAGCTTCAATGAAAAAAGAAATTTTTATTAAACTTCATCTTTGAACGTCTCTATTTCTTTACATTATACATTTCATTTATATTTTTTAGTATAAGAGCTTCAACACTTTTAATATTCTTTATCTTTATTTTTGCAATTTGAAATAGACATTTCAATCATTGTTTGCACGATTGAAGGATGTTCCCTCCGCAGCATTTTCCCGTTAACCAGAGATTTACGATATAAAAGCCATCAAGAATCACGATATAAAATAGAACGAAATGTGTGCTGTATGTACTATCTCATCTAGGCATGATTATATAAAAGCTTCCCATCGTCAACAAATTGACAATCAATTATAAATTGACACGCGATATCCGATTTATTGCACACGTCAAACGAGAGCTATCGCTTTCTCGAGTCTGTTAACGGGAAAACGGTCGATTCACTGATGAAACGAACAACGACTTACTGTATGCCGATATGATGCGGGAAGAGATAGTATTGGTTTCTAAATCGACATCATCCCCGCGAAAGATGCTCGATCTGTTACTCTGATTGGCCAGTTTATCGTACAAGAGCCATGCCGTGATGTGGATAATGAGAGATAAGTTCGATAACGTGAGTAATAGATGGTCGGGGCGTAGTGAGGTTAATAATTCTACAAACAGGCGTGTTGATCGCTTTTCGTTATAAACTGCAGATCGACGACAAGATTACTCGCGTTACGGTAATTCCGCTGCCGCAGCAAGGTCGAACTATTCTTTTTTAACGATCAGTGCAAATGCATTCACTAGCATGGACAGATGTAACAGTTTAAGTTTATGATATACAAGATAATATACCTCCTGAAGAATCAATATAATTTAATGTAATCAATATTTAATATAGACTTATCAACGATAGGCTTAAAGAAGTATTAATTCATGTATACTAAACTACGTAAAAGTAATATTAATAAAATTTGGTAATAAGTGTTACAATTTATCAGGAAAATAAGCGTAATTTGTGGCGTCTTTTACATCGTTTCAGTTTTAATTTTTTTCATATCAATTTATATATTATGATGACTCTATGTTTATTTGCAATACGTTCATTTAATTATTAAGCTATATAGTTGTGGGAATCATTTGAACATTATTACTTTGCGAAATATTTGAGATAAATCTATCTATAGCGAGCTGCTATTTGTGTCAAAGTAATTTTCATTTTTTCAGTATATTTATTTACGGTGAAGTAATTTTATTGAGCGACCATTGCAATTTCAACTCGTAATAGACTCGTTAGCGTTAATGTAATTCTGTCGACACATTTGTTATTCTTATTATGATAATATCATTTTCGTAAATACATAGTTCACAATAATTTCATTAATAAGAAAATCATACACATTGATTGGGATTAGGAGTGTTTAATTATTGATTTTAATTAGGTGAAAGTTTAAAAGATAGATCTTTTTTCGTGTCTCAATAATCTCAACATTAAGGAAATTATGTATTTGTAAATTATAAATTATTTCTCTGTAAATTTCATTAAAAATATATATTACGAATATCTATCGAGAGTAACAAATAAGAATTAATGAAAAGTTTATCCAAAGTTCGAAATGTATTTAGAAGTTGCACAAAGATTACAAAGAATTTTATTTCACTGCTGAAAAAAAAATTCAGGTTGTTATCTAGATTTTTTTATAAATATATCTTTAATTGTACGAACTTTTACGTGTATCAACATTCTTTCATCAAAGTGGCAAAGGATAATGTTCTAACTCTACTTCAGAGTGGATTTACATTCTAAAAATGCAAATCGTAAAATTTTGAACTGGTCATTCGATAATTAAATCGATCAATAATACGATAAAAGTAATAAATCAAAAGGTACACGTATGCTGGAGCGGAAAATAAAACCCACGGAAATAGAACGCGTCGATCGAAAACCAGTACTGTGAATCGAACGGACAACGATGAATGTACCGGAACGCCGATCCGCCTGATTTAATGTCGTTGGATCTATAAATTTCATACAGATCTGCGTGTCATTATCCGATATTGTATAATATTTTACGCATATCAAGTATGATATATCAAGTATGATACTTTAACATATACGCGCGGGAGTTAGTCTTGCTAATAAAACACATTATAATTGATCTCGCAAACGTGAAAAAGTTCAAGACTAGAGATAAAGCATATATTTTATCATTTAACAAGTGGCATAGTATATATTGACAGAAATAACGATATAGAATTCTCTTAGTAGAGCATTTTTTAAGGGACTTTAAATAATTTATTTATTACACACATTTAATTTATAATAATAATAATATTACATATGTATGTATATATTTATGTGTATGTTTTACGTATATTTGAACTAGAGAGTTGTTAATTATTAACTCGCTTATTCGTTTAGTCGTATGTTTATATTGCTGCATATTACATATTGCAAGCACAGCACATTAGATGCAAAATCTAATTAACTTTGCGATAAAATTGATCGTCATTCGGAAATGGAAGATTCGACGATTCACAATTTAATCGTCTGCGCCTAATATTCTTTTTTCTATAGATATAAATTTCTTCTATAAACATAATTAGTCAATTATTTCTATTATGTATATGATAGTTTACGATAATTTCTAAAATTGACAAGTTTCTTTCACTTTTTATATTACAAATACAAGACGTATGAATTATGTTAATATTTGCTGCATTCTCATGATTTTACAGTCATGTGTTTACGTAAAAATTGCACTCGATAAAATTTTTACAAGTTATTTGTTATTTGTATTTTATTATGTATCGCTTGTTATCTTTCTTCAATCTCTTTATCAGTCTTCTGAGTACCTTCGTAGTAAAAATCGGTTATCCGATAAGTAAGAATTTAATTCTAGTTCAGTCATGAAAGCTTAATATTTTGTTCCTTTTGCAATAGTCCACTAATTTCATATACGTAACGATTTATTGATATGATTCATTAAACGTGATTACATAGATACGCAACATCTTTGGGACCATCGAAAAAATTCAAAATTGTTAAATTGATCTACGCTCGAATTAAAAGCAATTTACTTAATTCTAGACGCAATATACTTCATCTATAGACCTTTTAAATGTGCTTTATCTAATTAAGGGTAATTAGGTTGCGCACACTTCAAGCGTCGACCATGTATTACAGGTAATCAAGATAATAACACATATCATTATAAAACTACGAAAAAGAACCTAGGTAGTATTCAAGACCTTCCTCATCATTGTATAACCGTTTAATAACATAACGGTGATTATAATTAGAATCGAAAATTTCCTATTTTGTTATAAATATTGCTTATTTCTTATTCTGATCAATCGTGTACGGATTCAAAGACAATATTAACAGTATGCTGTTTCGTCTGATTTACAATCGCAGAATATAATAATGCGAGCGGTCGCCCACGTCTGGGCCGTAAGACCTGGGACATGGTGCAAAAGCAGGCGATAGTTAATTTACAGAGTGGTAACATACCCGCGTCGATATTATACGAGAAAATAATTTCGCCCACGCACATCTAAGATAGAGTGTGTCATGGTGACCACGTAATGTGAGACTTCGGCTTTGAACTAAAAACGTATATTGAATAGCCGCAAAAACTTTGCTGCTCTGTCCAAGTACTTTTATCTCTACTGGTAGCTGAGACTAAGCTAGCTGAGAAAAAGCGAATAATTTTCCTGAAAATTCCTATGAGACAATCGATATAATTATAAGCAGAATAATATTGAGAATAAATATTATAAAGGAATGCCTACTTCCGGTTCGGGTTCACCGAGCTGTCGAGCTGCGATGATTTATTTGTATCGATAATCCGATATGCAAATTATATTTGTGCAGTATAGGATTAAATTATCTCCACCTCAGTCGATTTAAAACATCCTTTACATCACGTTCGTGTGATTTATTACTATGTACAGAATGTTTAGTCATAAATTGCAAAATGAATAAATTTTATCATATCAAATATTATAAAACAAACAATTAACAAATTAATTTTGGCATTTTACACTTTAATGTCTGTCTATTTTTATACGTTTTATATTAATTCTCTGATATAATATTTAAAAGCACAATCAATTTCTTTATTTTAAATTTTGATGTATAAATTTAAATTTGTAAAAAAGTAAATAAAATACAATCCAACTTTTATAATAGTAAATATTCGTTGTTGAAACTTTTACAAATATGTAAGAATTTTTTTAGATTTTTATATAGTCTAGAATAATATCTGCATTTGCAAACACATTGCAGACAAAAGGTGAAAATTTCACATTGGCAAAGAGTTAATGTATATAATCAGTATTCTAATCAATGTAATGAAGGATTGTCGATAAAGAGATTAGATTAGGAATTATTTAAAGGATAAGGAAAAACGCTATTTTCCAGTCGATTAAACCTGTTCATTTCCTCAAATCTAGTAATTTTATGACACACGAGTTCTAATATATGAAACATATGGTTTATAAGCAGCCCGAGGCAGCGATGCACGTCTCGCAACACGCAAAACCGAAGAATGCCGATTTTCTCATTAATCACACGCATGAGTCGTTCACGTGGGAATGTTTATAAAATATCCCAGTGAATGAGGCCAGGTTGACTTCTTCATTTTTCGTCTTCCGCCGATCGAACTCTTTGACTTCCATCGCCTCGGCTTTTTCTCATTCCTTTTTCCTCTCTCCTCTGCCGCCATTGCACTGTCGACACCTTAATGGGATGCGACGCGAGATTTAGAGCAACCCCAGAAATATGACGATAATATGCAAATATTAAACGCGTCGCATCTCGCAATCATTGCCACCAAGTGTGTGTAAGCAATGCATCTTCGCCCTATTCTTGATGGGTCTTATAACGCATGACATAATTTATCGACGACAATTTTTAGAAACGATTATAAAACCCTAGCATTATCGTTATAATTTACTAACAATGTGCGACTTCCAATGAGACAGTTTACATTTTTGTATTATCGACAATAATTCTGCTCAGCAGATGAGATTATAATAAAGTATTGTTTACTATTATTAAACTCAAATTTAAACAGAAATGAAAATAGAAAAGCAGTTGCATAATGTAATAGTTACTTCCCATTTGCATCCTGGTATAACTTTTAATATCAGCAGTATTGTGAATTTTTTAGTGTATTAAAATTCAATCGCGTATATTATATTGATTCGCAATCAGTCGTCATTCCTCGCGTCTCACTGATAGATACTTTTTTTCTCACAGATAAACGAAAGCGTAGCTTTCGGGCCGTGACTCGTAGTAGCACTCAGCAAGTGGGTGGTACCGAAGTAATCTTGTTCTCATACATAAAACATGAAGAGCGGCATTATGTTGCCCTGCCCCTCTTTGACTTATCGGCGAGTTTGAGTCGACTGTATTTCGCAACGTCTGCACCATGACGATCGACGAAGGTGCATAGCTTGTCGTCGAGGGGGGGCTAATGAACGCACACTCCCTTCATAAATTTATGCAACAGGGTTTAATATACATAGCCCATTTAACGCGCTAGCGCTAAAGTAGTAAATTAATAACGGATCGAACATCGCGTATATATCATTGGCCTCACATTTCCCAAAGTGATTACGAAACAGGATGCTAAGGATATCGAAATTAAAAAACTGATTTTTTTTTTTTTTCGGAGACTTATTTGTACAATATAAAATAGTTATTTTTCTGAAGAGAAAATTTAACGAATAACTAAACGTGTCTAACTTAGGAAAAACGCGTAGAATAATTATAAGATAAATAATTAGTGAAATACGCGGCGTGGAAATCTTCGAAATGTATCAGGAATATATCGAACTGCCCGAAATTGGATTTAATGATATGATTTTCTCCAAAACTAAACAAAATCTTCTATTATTTTTTAAATTGCTATAATAATAATAATGAATTTTTTTATTATGTGTTTGAGAATCTTAAAAGGATCTAGCTAAAATATTTCTTATTTAGAGGAAATAATTTTGTTAATGAAAATCCTATTGTAATAATTTGAAAACTGCTTTCTTTAATGAATTATAATTTATCGTTTGTTAAGGAACGATAATTTAAGAATATTTTATACATACTTTCTTAATAAAATGAAAAAAATTATTATTTTTTTATATTTTATTTGTAAATAACAAAATTTGGCTACAAAATTTAAAACTCGGATCAAAAATTATTTCAATAAGAAATAGACACGTTTAAAAAATAATTGAGATAAAATGAGAAAAATTTTTTTAAACTGTAAAATTAAATATATAAATATTATTAAATTATTTTATATATCATTCATTTTTACGAAAAATATAAATTTTCAGTCACTTTTTGCAGAGACTATACAACCGATATTCTTATGCGAAAACTTAGAAGATGAAACTTAGGAAACGAAACCGCGTTAAGCATGAAACTTACTATAGACCTATGATTAATGATCCCACATTGATCATTAAGTAGGAAATACCGTTCATTTTCGATGGACATCGACGCGGCCAATGGTTCTTCCTTCCTTTTACTTATTCTTCTCTTTTCTCATCGAAAGACATCTTCGAGACGCCCGGGGCGAGTTCTAGCGAGAGTTTCCTGCTGGCGCAGAACGATCTAGGAATGCGGCATGCGAAGCCAGCACTATTAAGCACGTAGGAAGAAAGGCAACACAGACTATAGATAGATCCTCTCCACGGCAATCACCTCCTGGGTGGTCCAAGCGATCGCCACCGGCCATTGCTCGTATAGCATCCTTGTAACTTCATATTAAGTCATTTCCCCGCGCGCACCTTCCCCTGCCCACCCTCACGGTAACCTTCCGTTACGTCAATGAGTTCCCGAAGGTGGAGCCTGTCCTATCAACAGTATCCTGCCACCAGGACGTGTCAACACACTCGCGGATTCTTCCTCCCGTTCGTGGTAGACGGCATAAGCAAATATGAGCGACGTGGCAACTGGCAGGTGACGAAGAGCTGGTTGTCGAGTTAGCGGCACGAAGATAACCGCGTGTCTTTCTAACTAGATAATAATGTGAGAGATAGTATCGTGATCAAAGTTGTTCTGGTTAAGGAAAAGAGATTATCGAGATAATACGCCGCAAACTAGAAGCGAGGAAATGTGCAGCTCTGTCAAGAGATATTCGAATTAGTCTTATCTTGTTTGATCTCGATAATAATTCAAATCTAACTTACCTTTTGTTTTATTGATCGCATTAAGAATGCTTATATTTATTTTATTAATTATTAATAATCTGAATCGTTTTATAATATTTTTAATTCTATGAATTTCCGAAGCACATGTTTATAACTTTTTTCATTACGCATACTAATTATATTTATTATTTTTTTTTTGTTATATCGTGATTATGCAATTCTTACGTTGATCAGAGATGTAAATCCTTTTTAAAAGAATATTTTTTAGGATTATAGTCCGCGCACGCTCTTCATAAGGAGTGTGAAGTGGAGAAGTGTAGAAGTGCGAGTTTTCTAATAGAGTCATACATGCACGCACGTCAGTTCGCGTATTCGTTAACAGACTGTATTTTATCTCCATCACGCAGATAAATCCGCCGCAGATAAATCCAGACGACTGGTATTTTTCGATATCGAGTGGACAGTGTTTATGAGATATTAGACTGGTCCCGAGTTATGATTTAGCGAATGACTGCGGGGCATAGGGGTGTTAGGTGCTTCGTAATGGAGTCAAATGCTGGCCTTTAGAGCCTCCTTGATCAAAAAGCGGGACTTAATGCAGACTTTGATACTCGGGGTCATCGACGGCTTGTTAACAAAAGGGGAGCGTAACCCGGCGTGACGGAGAGAAAAAGAGGATAATTCCAAAAAGTAGTATCTTAGAATCGCCTTCGCTTTTCGATCGCTTCATTCCTGTGAACCGAATCTGCCAATTTTCGAGGTACAAGTTTCAAAATAAGTCAGAGTACTCCTTGCGTTAAATACAAACTACCGAAAGATTATTAAAGTTTCTAAATAAATCACAGAGCCGTATTAACATCTTAAGACGATCTTAAATTAAGAATCACATGGAAAGAATGATTTTGCTAAAATATCAAAAATCCAATTAAATTTTTAAATACTTTAATAAAAACAGTTCTTTCTATAAATACCAATCTATATTACAGTAAAATGTTAAGCAAACATTTACAGTACGATTTTTTACTTCCCACGAATATACTTTCCACTCAAATGAAATTATCTTTGAATTGATCAGCACACGCGAAGAATAATCGTTGATAACGGAAATGAAGTTTAGCATTGCATAATAACCAAGGACGCGTTCGGAACCGTCCATTTTCCCGTAATCTCGTCAATGAACGTTTTTATCGTCCGCCCACGCCAGGTGTAATAACAGCCGCGGCGGAGAAAGAGACCGGAAACGTTCCGACGCCTGAAGATACAAAAGACGCGGTATGACCGATTATTGCGATCGTCGATTTATGCAAACGTCGTCATTAATAATGATGGCGTTCGGCTGAACGTAATTACTTGCATTATCGCTCGGTTGTACATGGCGGTACAGTGGAAATGCAGATGCACGTGGGCGACAAACGGGCGCACGAAGTGAGAAAGGAAAAGAAGAAAAGAGAGACAGGCTGAAAACGAGAGGAATGATGCAGATAGCGCGTGACGTATTTATCAATAAGTTCTTATTAACGATTCCGTGAGCACGATGTGAATTTATTGCTTATTCGGACTGTAAAGTCGGATGATTCGGTGCATTCGATATTGTTCTTAAATACAAATTAGAGTTTTTATTTTGGCGCTTGACAGTTTCTTTCGCTAGAAGCGAGCTGAAAGCCGCAATTTCCTGTTTATTGTCGAACAGAACTCTTCATAGTGAGGAAAAAGAACATGGATTATAGTGTAGTAAATGAACATTCTTGATCCGTGCCATGGACGACGTAAAAATTTTAATGCGAAGATTGCGCGCGCTAAGATTTTATTACAACTCTAATAGCTTAAGCAAACAGCTCAGGCAAGGAAATTCTGAAAGAGAAAAGAAAAAGATTTCTATATGATAAATCGATCATATTTTTACTTGATTTCTACAAATTAGAGATAAATATAAACTAAAAATAAATTTATTTATTTTTCATATACAGAGCGTTTCGGAAGTTATAGTACAATCAGGAAAGAGATGATTCTACATGAAAAAATAAGTCGAATAAAATTATTTTCGAACGTAGAATAAAATTATTTTCAATGAAGTTTTGTTTTCGGAAAGTCGACCTTAAATATTCCAGTGTCATGTCTCGACAGTTCTCTATAGATTATTAACTTTGCTCATGTTTATGTTTATTGCATGTTTATGTTTATTGGGTAATCCAGAATACACGTAAAAGAGGATATTCACATAAAAGAATACACATAAAAGAGGACGCATGACGAATTTTATTACTTTATAAATTGTTCTTCTTCTCAAATGAATAATCCGCAATGTCCAGAGAAAAATTCGAGTCAAAAACAAAGCTATACAGAGTTAATTGCACAAAATATAGATGCACGAAATGAATTCAGTCGAAAAAAATCTCCAAAAATAACAGTTATATCGAACTACTCGAAAAACATTTATAAATTGTTGAAAATGTCAGAAAACAGAGCCTAATATGAAAATATTTTATTTTATGTTTTCATGTGGAATCACCTTCTTCTCGATTGTACTACGATCTATGGAACATCCTGTATTTGCAAGAATTCATTCATTGATCCTATGATATAATTTGACATATAAATTTGTGATGTTGTTTGAAAACTCGACAAACGCGTTTAGTTTTGCACCTGGTGGGTGGTACACTGGAAGCGACGTCGCGTGGATCCTGTGGAAAAAGTATGAGAAATTGTGACACCCATGGCGTGAGCACCTTGTCGCTTCGCAACGGGACACCTCGCCACCTCGCGTCCTCGGCTACCTGCACGATTAGGTCTCTCCTCCTCTCCTATCCGTCTAATCTTCACGCCGTGGTATGCGTACTCGCGTGCATGTATATAAACGCGTATACGTATATCGTCGGGTATAATATTATCGGTCTTCTCCTTATGAATGCTCTCTCAGAGCCCGAAGGACCTCCTCGGCGGTCCTAGTCATGAATCCGGCGGATGCGAGAAGGAAAAGTGGGGAACACAATGAACAGACTCATGTATAAATCGCGACCGACTTTCTACGTTTGTGACCTCAATCTTTGCTTCTAGATATTTTTTTTAAGAGTAAAAACATAAATAAAGATAGATAAAGTGATTATTACTGTTTTAGCAAGCTCTCTGCCCCTTTATGACATATGGAAAAGAAATTATAACAATTGATAACAGAAGCGCAAGAAAAGAAAAGAAAAAGTAATAATTAAGAATACAGAAAATTTAAAGAAATATATCTAGAAGGTACATAAATAAAATAAAATAGAGAGAAATGAGGAATGTTGCAGTTTACTCGTAATTATTCGTAGGCAAGGTTTGACTGTCAAACCTCGGAAACTTGGAAAACCGTGCACTGAGAGAAAGGATTTTGTTAATTTAACAAGCCATCAGTATCTTTAACTGGTAATTGATAAATACGTGACAACAAATTTTGTTGTTGTGATTGCTGCTAGTCTGTTATACCAACCAATTATTAGTAACAGAAGCAAACTATATAGAATCTAACCTAACTTTTGGATAGACTTTAGGCTCGTTTACATAGAATTATGTAGATGATCGTAGAGTCTTAAGTCGTAAGAAACCGACTAAGTACAGTTAAATATACTACACCTAATATATGAGCCTCTTATTTGCTAACGATACTATTGATTATTTGTTACATTGACGATTAATTTGCAATTGTAATAAATCGATCATTTTTTAAACAAATATCACATTTGTTTTCCCTTGATTTGTTCCTATAACAAAATCATTTCTCTCAGTGTGAAGTACGACAGATCTAATCGCGGAAGTACAGATTGCGACGAGTTCTGTATGCGGGACGAGTAAGCCCTATAAAAGCCGTGCCTACGCGGCATTCTATCTACAGTTGTAGTTGTCTTTCCAATAGATACATATCACCGTCACGTACATATTCCACCTATGCCATCGTGAATACCTCATAAAAATTTTTTTTTTTCGAAAACGTCTTTCTAAAGTTGTCAAATTTCGATCGTTGCTCTGATTTTCTAAAATCTATCTACTTAGCGAAATTTAATCTTACCTGAGATACTTGTATCATCGTCTTGGAACGATATCATTCATACATCTATCGCATCTAATCGTTACAATTACATAATTTTTTTCTATGACAGAATATAATTTTTGACAGGTCGAGCTTGCGGAAAGTCACCTATTGTAAATTGGTTATATATTTTTTCGCAGCGACGGCCAGGAAGATAAAGATGTCAAACAGCAATATATACTTACATCTGCCAATACGAGTCTGCGCATTCAGTAGTAGAGAAGAAGGCGAGACCGTTACGATTGGAAGAGAAACCCGTTAGAGAGGTCGAAGCCAATGAATTCGATCATAAATCTTTTTCTTGTGGATCCTCATTACGTGCCGCAGATGCGATTTACTCGCGCACGATCACCAAGAGCGACCGCGATAAATTCGTGGATGCAAAAGCGAAAGTTACGCCAAAGTGCGCCACGCCTCCGTCATTCATTTGCGTGTCTGACGTGAAGCCATCGGGCGATAATGCTTTCGTTAAATCAATCGGCATCGCCAATGTCCTCACGAATGTCTCTCCTGGTAATCGCGAGGTAAAATTGATTGTTTTTCATTTGGTCATTTTACAACTCGACTCTTACGTGCATCTCGCATTTACGAGGCTGCCGCGAGATTGCGAGAGAGCAAAATACTATTCTAAAACGTAAATGTGCGGACGATCGTTAAGGATTCTGTTTCAGAAATTACTTTTGCTTTTGCCTCGATTAAATGACCTTAAAGATACATATCTAGAAATTTGAAATTTTTAATTTATATCATTTACATATGAGAGGAAATTTTTTAGTTGTTTGTTTAGTTGTTAGAAAAAGAATAGAAATATAAAGAAAAAAAGAAAAAACGTATTTTAAAAGAATATATTTTTATTCTACTACAATCAGTTATTACAAAATTGTATTTTAAAATTAATATTGCAACATTTTAATAGTTTAAAATAAATTATTGAAACTGATTTTATGAAAAATTGATTTTTTTTTTAATTGTATCATAATTGTAGCAAATGAGCAATATATTCTTTAAAGATAATTTTCTTGTTTTATGTATGTAATTGGAAGAAGTTTATGGCAAAAATGAAATTAAAAATACATTTCTGTTAAGATAAAATAAAAGACAAGGCGAGATAAAACTGCACTGCCAAACGACTCTAAAAGAAGCATCTGATTTCCGGTGTTCTAAAACAGAAGTATCTGAGAGGGAAACCAGATCCAAAGAAACCAAGCAAGAATGTCTTGTTGCGCAACCTCGCATTCTATTACCATAGTTCTATCATAATTCTTCGTAGAAATCACTTCAAAAAAATGCATATGAATGCACATGTCTCCTTTGCATGCACCGAAAGAGCATTCCAGAAGTCGCATCGAGTATCGAAATCGTCAACGCAGAGAACCTGTTGGTGAGCCTTCGAGCGGTGCATCCGATCGTTAATCATCGCATCGCGCCTCTCATTATGTTTTACGAGTCGGATTTATATTTATATCGAAACGATATTTGAACGGGCCACACCTGCAGGATACCGATGAAGCGACACGACGTTGATGCGTGTGCACGTACGTGAGCGTGATTTATCGAGGAAATTCGCGAATCATCAGCTGGTACAACTCGTGCATCTTGTTGCTGCCCATATCGGAACCAACACGACGGCTTCGTAAAATCACGTCCACGCGCCGTTACGTCTTGTCCGCAAGATACTTAACACGAGAGAGAGAATCTTTCCTCGAGTAAACCACGTAAACCGCGAACATAATGAATTGTTTCTCGTTTCTGTAATCTATTGTTACATTACACGCAGAAAAACACATGCTAAAATAATAATGTATATTTTGAATAAAATATGAAAGAAGTTTATGTAACATTTATAGAATTCTATTTATTATTTATAGAATTCAAATCATACACTAAATAGTAAAGGATTACATTTAAACTAATTTTTTAATCTAAATAACTTTTTTTTGTTATTTTCAACATCCAATATATATCAAAATATATTATATCTCTTATTACATTAATTTTCAATAATTATATATTTTTTTTGTAATACAGGACACAATGTGTTATATAAAAATTAAAATATTACTTTTCTTGAAACTATATTAGAAATTAAATGTAATTTTTTTAAGCAGGATTATGCAGTGTTTAAATATCTCTTATAAAAAAGCAATTACAAGAATATCAATTTTTCATGTTTAATATCCAGTACGGAATATTGCTACAAAGTGCTAGAATAGGCGGAAAATATTGATGTGAGAATAAGCGCGCGTTACCGATTATTATTTTATTATTAATCATTGCGTGTCAATTAAACATAGTCGTTGTATCGTATCGTGAGATTAATCTTTTTATAAGGGAAAATGTAAAAGCGAAATTGCGATATTAAGTGAGTTATCTTTTTCGAATAGTCGATACGATCGCTGAACTTGTCATTATGATTATGAAGAAGTATGTTCTTGTCTCGTAGATGAAAGATTATTAATCATACCGCTAAAAAGAGTCGGAGAATTTTTCCTGTCAGAAATTATTATGAAAAAATATGTGACAGCAATATTTCACAGATAAATACCGAAGCCGCATTTTACACTATACACAATTACATTGGTCGCCATTAACGACGTTCAACATAGCAGTGATATTTAATATATATGTATATATATTTTTTTAGCATATTTTTGCAGCACTCGTTTAAAAATTATTATTAATATGTTTCATAAACAAGCAGTTCGAAACAAATTAAATTTAAATATACACAGAAAGAACGATTTTGTTAAAAATTTATCCAGATTTATACAGATTTAAAAATAATTTTTTTGGACTATTAAAATAATTACGTAGAACTCTTAATGCTGCTTAAAAAAAGTTTTATCGTTCTAGAAATCTGCGTAATCTCTTAAATAATAATTATTTTGATGATCCAACAAAATTGTTTTCAGATCTGTATCTATCTAAATTTTTTAAATTTTATTTTTTACTTCAGTAAAACTGTTTTTTTCCGTGTAATGATGATGCAATTCATCTAAGGCTGGAATTTATTTGAGAAGCGTCTCGCCACTTGTGAGATGCTGATCGAAATATGCATCATATTCGAGGAGCGCAAATAGTTGATCGCTGCGTTTACACATAACGTAACGCAGTGCTAGTTAACGCCAGGTCTCGTGAGAAGAGGGCCATGTTTGTCGTGAACAAACTGAGATCGATGACATTGTACTCTGAGGGGCTCACGAAAGAATCCGTCCCATAAAGGCGCTGAATTTCACGACTCACGATTCCATCCGCGTGTGTATGTGTGAGAGGGCTCTGTATGATCACATACCTCTGTAATCTACCATAAAAATAGCTTTCTCATAATAACGCAACGTTGCGCAACATCGGGCGTGTGATAGCGAGCATAAAACGAAGCTACGAGAAACGCGTGCGTTCGACGAACCGCAGGTGGTCCGAGCTTAAAAACCTTCGGCAAATATCGGAATAGCAATCAGAAAGGTAGAAAAAAAACGGGTGCGGTGGCGCATGATAGCGCGTAATTATAATAATTGTGCAATAAATAACAGATACGATTTGGAAACGGTGCGAGAGATGTTAGATAAAAATATTGAATGGATACCTTCTTAATCTCAATTAAGAAGTCAATGTTGATAATAAATTCCGCCTGCTTAGGAGAACAACATTCCGCGCGTAGAAATTCACTAGTCATTTTTGTATCAGAGATTTCAATCTTTAAATTACATTCTTTATGTTAGTTTATTCAATCTTCATGAGTGTACTTTTCAGTTCATAAATCTTCAAATCTATTCAGGTCGCTCGAATGTAGAATTTCTGATCCCGGTTGGAAGGTATCGTTAAAAACTTTTATTAACCGAACCGCCAAATCAATCTTTGCGAATGGAAGCTCGTGCTCTCGAAGGCACGTGCTTGGCAAAGGCACAACCGTTGTGAATGCGCTCGGCACTTGGCGGACACGCATGGCCGAAGGGACCACCTGTAGTAAGTTCGTAAAACTTGTGCCCACGATGAAACACCCACCGGAATGCACTCGTATGCACGACGCGCTGCTTTCCGGTACTCAATTAACAAAGAAGAGCGGCCGCTTTGTGTCACTCGCAGTGTGCAAGGAAATAACAGGTGCACGGCACGTGCGTGTATGTCCCGGAAAGGCTCCGTGTATCGCGTACAAGGTGGTCCCTGCGGATACTGCATTCTTATAGCCATATTTACATATCTGGCTCAATTAGTCGCGATATCATCGTAATTTGTAATCCACAACCGCAGACATATCTTTTTTTACCATTTTAATTGTGAAAATTTATGCGTACTTAAGAACTTTTATTTTACAGCACCTAAATTCAATTTTATTAATTTAATTTTACGTTTTTATTACTTACTTTGATTAAAATACGGGTCATCTTTTTTATTGGCATTATAGTGAATTGTTTAAGAATATATTACATGTATTTTTTTTTACAAAACGAAAAAATTATTAATTATTAAATTTAGAATCTGAATCAAAAATTATTTTAAGAAATAGATATGTTTTTAAAAAATAATTAAGATGAGAAATTTTTCATTTAAACTATAAAATTGTAGTGTTTTAAATATAAATATTGTCTTAAATATGGAATTGTTCGTGTATAACATTTATTTTTATGAAAAAGATTTTCTAATTTTAATCACTTTTTACTGAGATTACATACTTGGTACATCTTTAAAGGATAATTCTCAGCAATATCTTTGACTACTGTCTATATACAATATGTATATTTCCACCGCTGTCTGCCGCTAGTTGCTGAAAAGGTAACGCTAATAGACGTCACGTTTCTCAGTCTACGAGCGTGGCAAAATTGCATAACGCGGAAAATGACGTGCGATTGAAACGTACTCGATCTCTACGGGTCATCGAGCGCGAAAGCAACTTGTGCGTTGCAACTTTTACGAGGATTTTTATTTCCCCTACAAGTACTCATTGACTTCTTTTTAGCATTTAAGCTTGGTAAAAAGGACCCTTTGATCTCTGGAATGCCTTTTAAAGTCTGAATATGTGCGTGACAAATGAATTATAAATTTTCCGGCATCTGTCATCGTTCTGCGACATCGGAGCTTGACATTTTTTTTTCACCATCGTAAACGTACGCTATTCTTAAAATCACGCATTGTCTTCTTACAACAATACATCGTCTTTCTTGTGACAGCGAATACGCAACTTCCGTCATTTAAATCTGTACGATACGTGCATACAGATATTGAAATCTGGATACTCATTAATACATGCGTATTCCGAAAATCGCTAACTCGCGATTATTTTTAAATTTTTCGCAAAATTAATTGTTTCATTTTTTAAATAGATTTGTCAGACTCACGTAGCAAAGAATGCACGCGAATAATAATCGAGCGAGATATTCGCGAGGCAAAAGAGTAAAAACGAGATATTCTTATCGATGTAGGTCTAGATAACATATATAACTGATGAAAGAAGAACGTTATCACTTGCGCATTCAGCAATTTTATGCAATGTAATTACTTGCATAATGTCTGATATCAAAAAAATCATTTTTTAGCCAATCAATGTTACGCGTTTAAACATGATTAAAAAAATTAATTTTAATTAATAATTTAAGTAATCTGCGCTGATGTTATGTTGTCCGAACCGTAGAATTTCACATTATCGCATTAAACGATGCGAATGCAACGTCATCGATACGACGTACGTATCAAAGGACTCTCAAGTGTCCGATGAAGAGAGCTTGGTATCAATGCTCCGAAACCGCTTGAATACCCGCACACCCACGTGCGCGGCATAGTAAACACGGAGATTCGGTCTCCTCCTGAAAAAGAGGAGGGAGAAAACATGAATGCCGGCACGGAAGAAGAAGAAGAAGAAGAAGAAGAAGCAGCAGCAGCAGTGAGACTGCGGTGAGAGAAGAGAGAGAGAGAGAGAGAGAGAGAGAGAGAGACATAGGCACAGCCAAGCTAATGGAAATGGTATCAAGCCAGTGTCTTGCGAGCCGCGCTCGAGGCCGGTACGCACGTAAATCTCTTCGATTCCACGTGCACTCGTTTTCCGGCTTTTCCTCGCGATTCGCAAAATAGTAAAGTGAGTTAACTATTTAAAATCATATATAACATCATCCGTCAAAAAAATACTTTACAAAAATTTTGCACGTTTATCTCTTCGTTATACCACATGTGCTCGTTGTCCGGTCCTTCCTTGCGATTCGCAAAATAGCAAAGTGACATAATTGCTTAGAATTATACATAAGATCATCCGTCAGAGAACACTTAAAATTTTTTTATGCTTAAAAATTTCCGTAATTTTCTTTGCTATTATTGGGAATTTGTACGCTCAAGCGAAGTATTTAATACGAATTTTTAGGTTTATAATTTGGCTTTATAACAGAAATTTAGCTTCATAAAGTTTAAACGAATCGATTTTATATTAACGAACTCGATGCAAGGAAACTTATAAAATATTAAGATTTTAATTCACAGTTGACTTTGACGAAAGTGATGTATAGAGATAGGAATTTGTGAGATTCTTTTTTGGGCATGAAATCAGTGCGAAAGGATTACGTCAACAAGAACGAGAGTGTCTGGAGTGTGAGTGATTCATCGAATGTTTCGCGAGATTGTCACGACTTTCTCTAAAATCGGATAGCAGACTTAGTTTGCTAAAGTGCTTGTTACATGAAAATAATTTATGATTCCTTATCTATCTAAATCTTTTATCTTGCAAAACTTTTAATTGTAAAAAATTTTTTGATATAAATATACGTTATCATAAATGAATTTTCTATCCGAAAGATAACGGCATGTAGATAGCATATTGAATATGTACAAAATTATAATACTTTGTATAAATTAAAAGTAACGTTTAAAAAGAAATTATAAAAATATCACAAGTCATCGCGTTAAAAAGTTACATCGTTACTGCGGCATGAAAAGTATTCAAGAATCATCCTGGGCGGTGCCGACGTTCCAGTTCTTTCAATCCCGCATCATCCAACTTTAAGAGTCAAAGTTACATAACAGCCAATTTTTAAAGCATCATAAAAATTGCAATATTTACTTTTATGAACTTCATAGTAATGCAAAAAATTTCTCATTATTGATATTATATACTTTCTGAATCGACGTTTAAACTTAAAGAAAATTCATCTCATCATCAAATATCAAAGATATTTAACATTATCACCAATTGAAGTCGATCGTTCTTAAAGCATCACTTTCGCGTCATTCGAGAGGATATGCAGTCGTCATGACAGGTGTCCTGTGGAACAAGACGGTCTCCCTTCTGACTATGGGGTAGAAATGTACCCCGGAAGATCAATCTGGGTGTGGGGCGTGCTAGCCCTCGGAGCAGGTACCCTTCTGCTATCAGCTCTACAATGGTGGAACAAGTCGACAATCCGAATGGAAGGCGGCAGTTCCACGAAATCTATTCTTATTGATGAATCAAAAAGTAATGGTCCCTTCATCGTTGAACAATCGACGACGAAGAAAATTGCGGGTTATACCTCGAGAGACGGGATCATCTTTGAGCCGCGAGGAATCGAAGGTGACAGGCGATGGAAGAGGAGCACGCGACTAGATTCACGCAACGACGGATCGAAGATCCAAGAGAACACGGAAACTAGCGTGATCTATGAGGAACAACGCGTGTCGCCGTCGATTAGTGTCGATGACCGGAAAATCAACGGACTGTCGCGACAGAATCTTCACGTAAATGAAGATGGCAATGTGTTAGATGATTCCTCGGAACAGGATCAACACCCTATAATTACACGAACCGACACGCACTTGAATATTGAGACTCAAGTGACCGAGAATAACCCAGGAAGACTCATCGAGCGGGAAAGACAGCGTAATAAAAAGAACAATGATCGAACGATGATCGACATCGTAACTTTCCCGAAGTTACGTAATGATAGATTCGAGGAAGATATTGTAGTCAAGACGGGATCAAGATCAAAATCAGAGATGGAGGATCGACAAGGATCGAGGATCGATGTCGTGGATCGAAACACGCAAACTCCTAGATCGCGGGAGACAAGTATTAACGTCGATAACTATCTCCGCTCTTCGACATTGATGCTTCGTCATATTCAGAAGAGTACTGATAATCATTATGTTCCAAAGCTTGCCGTATCGACATTGAAATCAAGCGATCGAAAAGGAGTTCTCGAGATCAATGAGAATGCGCGATTAAACTATCTATATAAATCCTTTGATCCTCATATCTTGCAGATTACAGGCGCGGTTATGGAAATCGAAGAGGAAAAAACTCCTACATTTCCTCGATCTGTAATCAACAATAGAGACATCGGAAGGCTAAACAAAGCTCAAGAAACCTCTCGATCTTTGTCCGGAAAACAAGCGATTCTGGGATCCTTGGGACGAAATTCCGCGGAAGGAGATACACGGCGATTCGTTGGAGGAATGCAGGAGGACCAGCTCCTTTTTTTTCACGAAGATCGCGAGCGAGTTCAATCTTCCGCGATGAGCTCCACAGAGGCGATTCACGGTCGTAAAAATTGGCCGAGAGAACGGGATCGTGGAGATCTTGCTAGGAAGAGACATGAGACGAGCCATGATTGGTTTACGCGAACTTCGAACCAATCGTGGAACGATTTTCGAGGACATGATAACAGTGTTCGTCACAAAGAACTCTTCAAAAAATCAATTATTAATAGCAAGGAAAATGATGAGAATAATAATAAGTACAATGATCAAGAGACTGATCTTTCGATTCACAGAGACGACAGATTACAGAATATTCTCTCGAAAAATCTAAACAGCAACGATGGTGAACTTGAAAATGAAAGTAATGATGACAAACCATGGGATGACACGAATGCCTTCCAATTTCTGAATTCCATTATTCCATCGGACAACAAGAGACGCAAAGTGACTCGCGGTGAGGAATCGAAGGATCTGATGGTCACGAGAAACTTTGTATGGACGACTCAGAATCAAGAAGTCGGTAAAAGAGCCCTCATTCCGATACATCGACCGACTTTCTTACAAGACAATTGGAAGACATCGCACAACGGTTTCTCAAAGAAGAAGATCCGATCCACGGATCGACGAAAAGACGCACGAGGAAGCATCGACGAGACGGGAATGGCTACGATTCCGAAAACGGATCCACGCGAGATGGTAAACGGCGATCGACGAAAAAGATACGCGAATTATTATACCACGCGATCGGTCACCCCGATGGCCTACGTGCACATTCAACCGGCATATCCGGTGGCTCCACCCACGAAACGGAAATGCGTACGGTGCATGGTCGTCTACAAACCTTGCCCTTCGCAACCGCGGCCGCCGCCCATCGTGCTTCCTAGTTATAGGTACCACGAGCCAGCCAACAAGTGGCGAGGACTTAAATATGGTGAGTAGATGCTTCACAAAGTTGACGATGTCTTTTATGAATGACCGTTAATTCGATTAAATAATTCGATCGATTAATTAATTAATTCTTTTAAAAAAAGGATGTTTTTTGTTAGTGATTCTACTCTAAGAAAAGTGTTAATTGGATTAGATTCAGAATTTTCTAGTTAAATTTATTAAATCTAGTTGATATAACTGAAATTATATAATTCATATAATCAGAATTTCCTGATTCGTTTATTTTCAACTAGATATTTTTCTTAGTATATATTAATTCTAATCACGGGTGATCTGAACATTTTTTTTAATTATGTTGTGAAAAATTGTTTATGACAAAAATTGTTTTTCTTAATTTTAAATTACATACTCTCACTCCTTGGATTTTGATTTTAAAAATGAAAAAAATATCGTTCAATTAAATCATTCAAATAAATCAAAGTATATAACTTAAAAACTAGACCCACGAATACCAGTTAAGGAAAAGTGCGAATTAAAGTTAATCGACATAGGGAATTATCAATATTTTGGATAGAGAAATCATTAATACTTTTATTAGTTTCTGCGATTTAATCAATGTCATCAAAAAGGATAAATTAATGATTCTTTAACTTTTAAAAGAAAAATCGATTTTCTAATAGCTAAACTTTACTATCATCATATAAATAACCAAGAGCATCACATAGAGACCTTCTGACTAATTTCCTGCTAAAGTAGATTAATCACTTGCAGTATCGTGATGCAATATCATTAAGCGTTTCCACGCCCCTGATTCGTCATTCAGTTTGAATTATCTCGCTTCGCAATTAAGAGGAGATTACTTTAATCGGTGAGATCGATCGATGGATTGATGAGGCGCAAAATCGAAGCATAGATAGACTGGAATCCACAAGGCCTTACGCTTCTCTCGAATTATACTCAATTGTACGATTTACAATCGTAAGCTTGTTGACAACCGTATTTGTTGCTTGTTATAATTTTCATCTGTAATACGTGAATAGGGAACGTTTCCTCCTTAGCTGGTTACCTCCTCGCGTCGATCAGACTTTCGACCTTCGACCTTCGACGAGAAGAGGAACTCGAAGAGCACGGATATGGCTCATTAACCGAGCATCGCACGAAGTTTCGCGCGGTACAAACAGCGACGCAATAAATCGTAATCAACGTTCGAGAAAGGATAAGCATGGGAAGATCGTAATACTTAGGCAACGCTACAGTGCATATATTGTAATCTGACTAGACTTCTATTTTAATTATAAATTATAAATATTTATTGAGCGAAAAAGAGGATGTTAAAAAGGAGCTGATTTCTGATATCCAAAATCGTAAATGAAAGGAATAATGTTTTTGTAGATTTTTAGATACGATAAATTTATTTTTTTTACTTTTTGAGCAGAAATTGGCTTTTTAACATCCTCTTTTATTGCGAATTTTTCAGAAATTACTCGCGAAATCTGAGATCTGACCGCGTTTAGAGCATAATAAAGTAATTGAAGAGACCCGAATGGTATTCGTATTTAGAAAATATGTGTAACTTTCGGTCCGAAAGTTCTCGAGCACGGATGAGAATCTCCCGTGTTTGGAGACTTACCTAATCGAGGGAGGCATCTCTTGTAAGAAAGGCATTTTAGAGCCTGCGCTAACATTTCATGTTAACATTTACATTGATAAATACTACAAATATTGAATCACGTAGGGGGATACTTTTATATGTTAGAACCACTGATATTGTATGTGTTTTATCTTTGCATATTTCTGTTCGCCATTCTAACAATCTTGCAAGAAAATCAGACTACAATATTTAACCTTCTAACAATAAGAGAAAGTTTTTCGACATTAATTAAAGACATTAACTTTTGCATGTAGATTTATATTTGAATTCTGGTTTGTCTTGTTCGATATAATTTAAAAAAATTTTTTTTAAACACTGAACGTACTCACTGTCTATAAAATTCAAATCATTCTTTTTTTTGTGCACGCAGCAAATTTATTGATTATTTCAAAACATTTCACAAACTTTCTAATTATCTTCGTATCTTAAACCCGCTTCTCCCTCTAAAATGTACACATTAATCGCGTGTAGGTTGACACGGTTATTATCTTGCATAAATTATCTTGAATAAACATTGGCGCGGTTCAATAATCAGATTCGATTACACATGAGATTAATCAATTTTATTACGGTAGGCACGATTCGCATACACTAACGACATTGCACTAGCACTGCGAAGTTACTGCGAGTTGCCTTTCAGTGCATCTCGCGAGTTCGGTGCGTCCCGACGATGGTGCAAAAAGTGATGGGTGCTTAAACCGGCCCCGGTGCTCTCCCGCGATGATCCCGTAATCACGCGTGGAAACGCTCGCTCGCAGGGTGGCCTGGGCGTAGATCTTGGTGTCGACGCACATTTTAATCACCGTCATCTTCGTCGTCATCAACATTTATTTATTTTCCCGTTTGCATACGCGAGATGATCTTAAAATAATTTTATCGTCGCTCTTGCGACAACGTTTTGAAAAGCGTGGCTTCTTCATCATTTCATCAGTTGATCAAATTTAAAATCCATATAAATTTAAAATCCATATATTTTTGACTACTTGTTTTTTCTTTTAGAGAGTCTAATATATTTAAGAAATAAATAACATTGTAGTTAAATCGTCTATCGATAAGAAGGATTTAATGTTATCATACTCGTAAAGATAGTTGTGAATTTGCTGTGTCTCTTGCCATAGATTAGCGATTTTGCTCGCAGTCCGTCTGCGCTAATCTAGGGCGTGTATGCGTGAAGATCGGTAATTGTGCGTGGAAAAGTGCGTCGCATCGAGACAAAAGTGCACCAATACACTCAGCGCCATAAATGCACACTCCTATCGATGCTCTCGTGTACCTTTATTGACATTTCGAATCGGAATATTTTTCCTATCGTGTGTGACACAAAAAGCATAGAAATATCAAGTAACACAAGGTCTATTTTAAAAAAAAAAGACAAAAATGTTCTTCGCTTATTATATACTATCGAGTTTTGTGAGTGGGAATTTTATTATTAAGGGATTAGGTTCCATTAAGGATAGAAAATAATTAATCATACTACATTCGTTTATTGAAATAATTAATAACTATTTTGAATTTAATTTAGTATTGATTTTTAAATAACGGTAACATAGATAGAATTGAAATAATAAAATTTCAAAATTATTTCGTAATACGGATGTTAAGTTGATAATAGAAGAAAAGATTTTGTCTCATCGAGAAACCCTATAAGATTAATTACGTAACATCACAGAAGTAGTAGCTTTACTACTAATAGTGACGTATCGGCGCCGCTCAAGCAGATTAATGTCACTCGCAGTGTGCCAACGACTAACATTCGCCTTCGCGTAGAAATAAGACGATTTCAATATGCGACAATTGTGATGGCATTTCTCTAAACCTAATCACTTTCGTCACAGGGATTACATTTAATTACGGGAATTACATTGCGTCCTTTCGAACACAAAACTATGTAATTATCATATACGCAAATTCAATGTGTTGCAAAATACAGTCCTATAAATCTGATTAATTTTTTCAAACATGAAATGAGCGCGAAGCAGGCAAAATGGAATACGCCAGAGTACATTCAGCTAACATAATAGGTACTTTGGTCGACACAGGCATTGTTTTATCTCATTGAAGATACAAGAAAGATAAAATAATATTTATTCTAAATTTCTTACAGTGAAATCTCACTCCAAGAAAGTGAAAATACAATCACCCTTGAAAAAAAATGAAAATATTTCACTTCTTGAAAAAGAGTGACGATCTTTTTAGAGTAAATTTTCACTTCAAAGGAGTAAAATCTCACTCCAAAAAAAGTGAGATTTCACTCTAAAATGAGTGAAGTCGTCACTTTTTTTAAGAAATGAAATCTTTTCACTTTTTTTTCAAGGATGGTTACATTTTCACTCTCTTGGGGCGAGATTTCACTGCAAGAAATTTAGAGTGTTGGTGTTGACTTGTCACTATAATGCTCGTTTCTATGTAATTTAATTTTAATCTCAATTTAATTCACTCTTCTCTCTTTCTAGTTTCAAGAATTAGAAAAAGATGAAGAATAAGTTCAACCAAGATTAGTCAATCATCATTGATAGAACTGGGCAAATGGAAAACACTCTATGTATTTCTTTCTGAACAAAACATGCGAAAGATGTACAGAGAAGAAGAACATCTTTGCATCTTGAGATACCACGGACGTATCGACCGGAATTCACGCAGGTCGCCATAGCTCGCAAAAAAGAAACGCAAGGGACATTTCAATCCGCGTTCCTTACCTTCTCGGCCATCAGGACGTCAACCGTGCGAGACGCTCGTGATAAGAGTAATTTACAACGAGATACAGCTAACCCCCTTTGGCTCCCCGTCGGGAAGTTGCCTCTCGCCCATCCTTATTTGCTCTTATTTTCGTGCACCGTAACTCATCGCAAGGTTTGCTTAAACACGTGCGCGTGAGCTCGCAACACGCACGCACGCACGCACGCACGCACGCACGCACGCATGCGGATCAAAGGTCTGAAGACGCGTCTTATTCCAGTCCGTTCCCGCGATGATCCTTGGCGATGATGCCTCGCCTAAGCAAGATTGCCTTTGTACCCTTTCGAGCGAAACGACTCGCGCGATACTCGCACTTCCCAGTCGAGATAAAATTTTTCGTGCTGCCTGGTGCTTCGGGTTATACGTACGCGGAACGGAAAAAAAAGCACAATGTAACAATGACGGCGTTGTATTCGCGACTTACATCGTCGGCTTGAGGATGGCTTTAGTTAGTTACGGCGTGAATTATTAACAATTATAACAAGATCTTACTATTTTAGGATTGCAGCACAAACTAGCTTCTAACGTCAAATTCAACTTATCCTTATTATCGTTTGATACGTTTTAATGTTCTTAATAAAGATATATAGTTTTATTTTATTCATTGGATTTTAACAGAAGGAATGAACCGTTTGAATTTTTTTATCTTTGCACGTCGTCTTGTCGTCTATACTTTTAATGCCATCGTCACGCTCATCTTTTCGTTACAGTCACACTTCTTGTCTCTGTTGTAATTTTGTTCCGTGCTGTTATACTGTGTCGTATTTGGTAACGCTATTTTTTCTACCGAATTCCGTGAGATCTGCTATAAGAAAGATCGAGGAAGAGAGTTCGCAATTAGTCGCAGATATTTTTACACGAAGTTTCTTGACAAAAATGTTAATGTTATATTCGAATGGGTGGTCCAATCTTATCGGTTCATGGAAGTCAGCTTGGTTTGCGATGTTCGAAAGAATATCGAAGTGATATATTTTAGTACATATATTTTACGCAGTTTCGCAAATCAGATACACAAGTTTGATGAGATGAAAAATTTAGCTAAATATAAATTTGGAAATAATTTTATTGAACCAATCAAAATAATTGTAGGAAATTCAAGCATGATGAGTAATAACGTTTGATATTCTAACCAATTTGAATATCTTAATTATTTTAATGGTTCAACAAAATTGTTATTTAATTATTAAATCTATGTGAAAAGAACGAAATATTTTGCTAAAATTTTATAAAATATTTCTACTAGAATTTAGGCAAAGAATTTACGCAGCTTAAAAATAATTTTGTTGGACCATCAAAATAATTATGTAGAAAATTCAAACATAATGAGTAACATTGCAAAATATTTTAATATTTTAACGACTAAAAGTCTTATATTGAAAGTCTTATGTTATTATTTTAGTAGAATTAAATTTTTAAATACTTTAATGAAATCGTTCTTTCCGTGTATTTCAGAGCAATTGATTTAGAAATTAATGTTAACATATTCGATTGCATAACTTCAAGTACAATTTGTGATTTATATTTGGAAATTCGTTATTCGACATTCCGGTGAAGAGTGATTGGCGTGATAAATAGCGTCTTCCTCGAGTTAATCGTTTATTACTATATCTCGTGTATATCAAGGTCTACTCATCGGAGCTCGTAAATCCTCGATTCGTTTCCTACTCATTACAACATCTCTAGTCTTTCGTACAGTGCACGAGATAGAAATAAAGCGTATTGAGATCATTAAATATTTTGAGATGAGCAGATGTCTCAATAATCGCAATTACGATGCCGACGAACGTTTGATCGAGTCTAATTAACGACTGAACAATTTCGCGCTCGGATATTATTTGCGTAGAAGACGTTGCATAGAAAGTCATTTTATCGAAGCTAGCGATTGACATTAACGGAAAAAAACATAATTTTGAAAAGTATTCAAGATTTTATATGTAAATCTATTTTTTGTATATGCAGTATAATGTGTTATTTTTATACGGAAAACTAAATATAGAGACAATTTTTATACACGTGAATTTACAGTGAAGACCAATGGCACACAAAAAACTTAAGCAGTATTTGAATTGACTAATCACAGTAGGCACTATAAAACGTAAGATGAACTATAAAACGTAAGACTACGACGATACAGTAGCAAATCCAACATGTTGATTTCCTTACTGCTTAGATTTTTCTGTGCCATGATCTTTAGATTTTAATAACGTTAATTGTGCTCGCGATGCATACGAAGACTTGGAATCCGCGACAAAGAAGAGCAATCAAGGCGCATGAAAGTCGTGCAAGGGAAAAAAAAAGAAAATGAGAGAGAGAGAGAGAGAGAGAGAGAGAGTGTATATCTTCTCTTTTTCTCTCCTCTTTCTTGATTCCTTTTTCTGTCTCTTTCAATATAAAGGTACAATGCATCGCGCCCGCGGCGATGCACCGCTTGCTCGAGCTTGCGAGCGCGGCGGCTTTGAGCTGCATCTTCCGCGCGCCGCGCCGACCGAAGCGTGTAGGCATATATCTCACGATATCTCGCCGGCAGTCGTGTCCGGCCAAACACGAGAAGGCGAACTTCCTTCCTGTCTGTCCTGCTGACTCGCACGTGGCGTACATTTCGCATCACACTCGCGTTGCAATGCGCTGTTTACGCTACGTGATTTTTCGAACGGTTCCATCTAGCATCGAGTCAGTACAAGACTTGTAGTCAGTATAATTTGCATTGTATCTCGTATTTATCAGATCACAGTGCTCCGTGGCGGTAATCATAAATACACATAAATGGTTTGCATTAGTTATCATTTCGCAGATAAGCATACTTCGCACTATGAGTGAAGGAATGATTTTTTTATCGATATAGTAACGATATCTTGAACGATATCGTTAAAAGATTTATATCATTACGATCGCACATATCGAGAACTAGTGCAATGCACTGTGAAGGAAGAGGAAAATTTCGCAATTTATTATAAAATGTCAAATACAATGATGTTCTCCATCACGGGGAGACTTATAACTTCATATACAGATCATACCAAAATTATTATTTAATTAAATATTTTAAATTTTTATTTTAAGAAATTAAAGATATTTCGGAACAGACTGAAATGTCCCTAATTAAGAATAACCTATATTTTTTATTGATTATTATATTTATAACAAATAACATGAGATTTTATAACTTAGAATACCAATTCGAATAGCGCATCAGATATTATCTAATAATTTACAAAGTCAGCAAAATACAAATTGATACTCCAACATAATAATGCAAATCATTATTCCATCAATTATATTTATTGTTTTAAATCCCGCGATGAATGCCACAATATAGCAACGGTATCCGATTATTGCATCGTATTATCGATGATTCTGTATAGTAATTGACAACTAAATTATGCGGTTGCAACTATTATAATTTATAATAATTGAAGAGGCAAAAGAGAGTTAATAAAGATGCTATCATGTATTTTTTTCGATCTTCTTGAATTTTGCTCTAATATTATATCGACCATAAAATTACCGACATATAAATCCTTCAATAAGTATATATTATCGCTAACTAGAGTTATATTTTTAATTTTATTATGTCTTTGAAAAATGGTTTCTTCATCTTTTCATTTTTGTTTGAATTATTTAATCCTATCGAAAGATACATCGTATAGTAAACTCTATAGTATAGTACCTATATATTGCAATGAGCTTTCCTTATAAAAAAATACATAAGTAATAATAATTACTTATTTCAAGTATTTTAAAAGTTTGTATATCTCTAAACATAATTGTAAGTTCATCACAAGCGTTAAATTTATTCAATTTTGAATAAATTTCCTAATTTGATTTACTTCAATCATCTTTCATCATTATTAAATTAAAATGAATTCAATTTGTATAAACTCGTGTTTCTTCGATTAATTTTATTATATTATTAGAAAATTAATTCTTATTTATCGAGTACACAATTATGAATTTTTCTAAATTTGTAATAAGTATATTTTAAAATCATTATCAAATAAATACTCTTTGTTAAAGATAATCATTACTTAAAAGGAAAAAATTAAATTGAATAATCTTTTTTTAATAATAGAATATTTTTCTATGTATATACTAAACTGTAAAAATGTAAAAAAAACTGTGGCTCGACGGAAAAGAGAACATACAGATACATTATGGTAGTAAATAAGCATTTACTAATTCGTGAATCCCTGACAAAAAACGTCTTTGCGACTCCTTCTTTCTAGAAATTGGACTCTGATGGCTCATTCTCGTATACTATAGACATATGATATTCACTATCATCCATTGTCGGGAATTTGCCGAAGAAGTTCTTTTCACAGCTCGCTGTAGTGAATTCCGCGATTTTCTGCGGTAATCCACCTAACGATCGGTAGATTCGTATAACACGTTTCTCTACGCGATACCGGGGGTCAGTTGAGGATTCCGATCAGGGATCAGTTGGCCGTACCTGTTATTATTCAATAACAGGTGTAGTGCGAGAACCCAGCATCATGGGGCCTCTAATCCGCTTGCGTGCGAAGCAAACAAAACGGATAGATGCACCACCGGATATACCGCGGCTAGGTATTACCTGGTGGATACCATACGTAAGTACATAACTACGTTGTTATGCAGCCCGAGCAATATTTGCTGTTGCTTCGCGAGAGCCACGTTTGCCGGGTGTAGGCGGTATAATCACAATCGCGATCAGACGGACTTGGGTCGCGATAGCAAACGCGAACTCTTTCTTGCATCATTGTTCCCGATAAGAACCGGATGAACGCAATTATACGTGCGACGATAAATGATAAGTGGCAAAAATTAATACTGAAGAACGGAGTGATTCATAATTATGTTATTTGGATGATAAGAATCCTGCAATAATTATATGGAAAATTGGATCCCGGAAAAATGTTCGCGGAAAAAATAATTTTTGTTGAGAGTAAAATTGAGTTAAAAATTTAACTAGATAAATATCTGAAAATAATTTTGTTGGACCATAGAATAATTATGTAAGAAACTTAAGTATGATGAGAATACTATAAGAAGTTTTAATATTATGTCAGTTTGAACGATCTACATAATTATTTTAATGATCCAACAAACAAAATTATTTTCACGTTTGTATCTGATTAAATTTTTGGATACTTCAGCAAAATCATTCTTTCCATTGCTTCCATTGTTTATAATGTGATGAACGAAAAGTGTTACATCAGTTCAATAATTGATAATTTTTGAGCTATGGTGTATCAAAGGTGCTCTGTGAGCACAAATTTTATATTTACATATCATTGCTCAAAAAATATCCATTATTAAGTAATATTTATGATATTTTTGTTTATTATGTGCATATAAATACTATATTATATACGAAAACTTGTTTCACCAAAACCCAAATTTCCGTATAATTAGTATGGAATTCTTTGCGTTGCTTTTAACAACGCTCTAGAATAATTATAATTACTCATTTTCCAACGAGTCTTCACGTTTATAGCAATTCCTGCAGATTCCCCGAGTAAAATTATTATAAAAGAGGACGGTCTAGAATGTTGTAACTTAAATCGCTGTTTCATATATATTAATAACGATTCTCGGGACTACTTTATAGATACAGGATTGTAATTCTTGCATGTTTCCCACTGCGTCGAATGACCAAACGGTGAATAAACGTAATTAAGCGTGCGCAATTAAATACGTCGCGTACAGGCACAGCGTGAGCCGTGTTAAAGTAATTTCGCGGTGACGTGGACAGGCAGTGAACTGCTGGTCGCTAATTAATTACCTTATCAGCGATTTACGTGTTGATGGAAAATCGAGTTGACTCGCTGCCGCGCAATATCTGATCGCCGACACAACTATCGTTATGAGAGCGGTTTCCATTTGTAAGAAAACTGCCCCGGCTCCTCCGTTTGCTCGGCCGGCGAGTTGATTTTTGTTGACGTAACCACAGCTACGTGATACACTCTGGCGATACCTATTTAATAACGCCAGGCTGGCACTTCGAGAAACTTTTTATATCACAGTATCATAAACGTAATGATTTCAAGACTGTTATTAGCGGCGAGACAGGCGCCGGTACACTTCAGACGGAAGTAGTTGCGATGCTATCTTATCTACACTTCCATAGAATTGGCATTTATAACTCAATATTTCTCCATTTTATCAACTTAGTAGGATTATACGATGTTTTAAGTAACGTTTACAATGAGATTTTAAAGTGTAAAATTTAAACTTAAGCTTTAAGATCTAAGAAATTGATCAACCAGTTATCTTCTCACATTCAATTGTGATTGATTAATTTCATATGACTTAAAGCTTAAAGCTTAAGTTTTGCTTAAAATCTCGTTGTAATCGCCGCTTTAGGCTGCTTCAACTTAAATGTTTCTGTTTGAAATACAGAATGCAAATGCACTTCCGCTTTATGACACATTGACACATAAAGATTCAAAATTTTGTTTACCTAAAATTTAGAAATATAATTAAAATAAGTTTTTTTAAGGCTTAATTGACGTAAATCAATACAATAATAATAATGCCCATTAGAGGATGTAAATAAAAAGAAAATAAAATTTAGAACGTTGGTACTAATTGTACAACCGTTTAAAATTTTCATTTCAAGTCCAAATGATTCGTCGTTGCTGATGTAGTTCAAGAATTAAATCACTTCATACTACGAATTTTTCTGATGTAATCGCAGGCGAATCAATCGCAATTGCGGTATTTAATCGGTCGAGTCCTCCGGACAATTCGCGACGAACTTTGACCCTTCACAATGCAGAAAGTCGGAGACTCCGTTATAGAGAGAAGAGATCGACTTCAGCGAGAAACAGTAAATGTTTCTATGGGTCGAACGGTCGAAGCTATTCTCTGGTAAATCGCAATTTAGGCAGTGAAAATCCACAGAGGAAAAATAATACGAAACGCGGTGACTCCGGCAATAACACCGTGCAAACAGGTGCGGCACGTTGTGGGATTATGAGAAATTACATTTGTACCTGAGCGCGCGTACACTCTCGACTTTATAATTATCGAGGAATGTTATTCCGCGGAGGATACCGCTGCGATAAATACACGAATATTTCTCTGCGATTGACATCATAATAAGTATTTCTACAACGCGCCATCGACTAATGCCTTCTCTTAATTAAGCCCGTGATTAATTCGGGTGAATATGTAGTTCTCCCCATGGAACAGTCTTCGTTTATTGGCAGATTTCTAAGCAGACACCAACTAATATCCGTTAACATATCATTTGCAAGAAGTATCGTAATCACCGTTTCTTGCGTAATATAATTTGATACCTGGTACTACATTAACTGGTCTATTTGAAAATACGTATAGTAATTTTCTAAAAGGCTCAAGGATAATACTATTTATTGCACAATTAACGATTAGATCGCGCAGCATGTTCTCGACCTCAAGGTGCATTACATTCCGAAGAGCTATCAGATCCACGCATCATTATCCTCCATCATATACACCGTATACTCATAATCGCGGTGTATCCGCGCATTGATCTTAAGCAAATCAATAAATGCGATTACAAGACGTAACTTTTCTTGATTGCGCGCGTTCATGGGATCCATTATCGATACTTAGTAATCCGCGCTCACGTCGACGAAATCGATTACGCGAGTTCTTACTTAACTTTCCTCAATTTTCCATGCTTGTCATGACCTGCGATTTGATTCTTCTTAACAAGCCGTAATTGTTTTTATGGCGAAAGAAGACAAGGTACAAACAGTCCAAACAACACGAAGTCGACTAGAGTTAATTATAAATTGACCAAATATTGACTAATAGTCGTCTAATACTTGATAAATATTTCAAAAAAAGTTGATTGTTAGTCGATTTTTTTGAGATATTCATCAAGTATTCTAAGTAGCTCTAAGTTCACTTAGAATGTCGACTTACTCTATGTCAACTGGAAACAGTCGACTTTAAGTTGACTTTCAATAGTCGACTATAAGCCGACAAACAGTTCATTCGTGTTGTTTGGGAGTGCATACGACACGTTATGGCCAGCCAATCAAATGCTAACATTCTATTGATTGAACAAATTGGCTACTGTGCATCTTTGAAATTGTTACACCTTGTCTTCTTCCACTATAATTATTTTCACCTGATTGAATTAATGAGACATGTTTGGTTAAGCAAATTTTGATAGAAGTAAATAGAATTTCTAATTATTATAATCAAATACTTTGATACACAACCACTTAGATATGATACCGGTTAGAGTTTTTTAATAGTATAAATAATATTTATCTGGTTGTATGATTATAAGAGAAAGAGAGCATAATTACATTAATATAACATGTATGATTAAAAGAGTGGAATTAAACAGAATTTTTGATTATCATATATAATAAATAATGTATGATAATTAAATAATAATGTAGTATTTCAAAAGTTTTGTTTATTTTCATCAGAAATCATACAAATGTGTCTGATTATTGCAATCAAAATATATGTCTGGTTATTTATATGTTCTTAACCAAAATTACGGATTCATATTTCATCAAATAGTCTTATTATTATATACATATATTTTAGGTTAATTCAACCAATTTTTTTTCAGTGCATGTATGATTTATCAAGTGCGAAAGGGTTAAATTATCTCACGTAAATAAGTTATAACGTGGCGTATATATACCCGTATAGGTATGTAAGATCATCGTCTCTCGTTTTCGCACATTACGGAAATTCGTAGCGCAGCACGTGCAGCGGTTTACACACCGGTCGTTCTTTTTCTTCTCGAGCTTCGCTTATCTGTGATCTTCGCAATACACCCCACGTATGATTGCCGTAGTCCGAAATTACAGGCAACCACACTGCGGCCGAAATATCCACATGCGCATGCATAATCGCATCGGCGAGATGCCGCGTGCAATCTGCCGTAGGTACTCGAGAGCGCACTCTCATTAAAGCTTTCGTTGCACGAATTTCGGAAGATTTCTGTTTTGCGCGATCGAGCGGTTCCCTCGATTCACTGGGATTTGCCGAAACGGCGAATAATAATCTCTTCTCGGAAAAATACATTTTCGACGCGAATCAAAATCAGAAAGGATTGATTTACGTGTTCCATCTCATTCTCTCTCCAGTCTCCTTGATCTCGGACGATGACTCGTCCCGTTATGAAATAATTAACATAAATTTCAAGGCACTCATTATACATTCCGCTCTTTCCTGAAAGTTATATACATAGTGGAAAAATTGTTGAAATTTAACACATTTCACGTGTCCCAAATGATCCATTCAAATTTGTGTGTTAATTTGACACAAGATGAATATGTTAAAAAGTAACATAAATATTATGGAAAAAATTAAACATTGACTGTAATTTGTAAGCAAATTGTGAAAGAATATTTTTTCAATAAAATTTACATTTATAATATGTTAAATTAATACATTTTATTTATTTATCTTCGTTTAAAACATGTTATTTTTATGTTATTTGCTCACTTAGTTATAAATTGTATTATTCTCACACTAAGAAATGTTGAATGTCAATTTTACATAAAATATTTAAATGACATAATCACAGTTCAATACAAAATTTTAATGACTCGAGTGAACCATTTCCAATACAAATACAAAACATTTTTTACTGTCGTTGGCTACAAATGGATTATCACAGAATGCGAGGATTCACTGCTGACTTGCACACAAAGGATATATATTTCGCAAATGATTTTGCTAAGCAGTAAAACGCGGACGTAAGTTGCTAATCAAATTTTAAGAACCGCGACAGGAATGCGCGGCGATATTCCGGAACGCCACGCGTATAAAATTTACGCTGACGCTCGACTAGGCTTATCGGCGATTACGTGACTTTCTCGCGAAATACGCGTAGCCACCCGTAAGCCGTGTTAAATTGATTGAAGAAGTCGACACGCGCACGCGTCGCGTCGTCACAGTGCACGCGCGTGAGTCACGAGTTCAAACGGTGCGAAGCAGATCCGATTCCCTTCAATTGGGTCACCAGACGTGCAATTGCGCGCGACAAAGAGTGGCTGAAAGAAATGCACGTTCGCGCCCAATGTGCCAATCGCGAGAGACGCGTCTCGCACTTCGCGAGATACAATTATTTATCGCGCGTTGTACGTACATCGTGTGTGCGGGAGTGAGAACGAGAGAAGTGCGTTGAGATGAATATTAACGACAATTGACTACGAAGAAATACGACGGTAGCAAATTGCGTCTTGGCGCATAAACTACTAAGCACTTTTAGATTAGAATATTTCTATTTAAAATAAAATGGAGTAATTTATCAATGAAATGGCTCAATTAATGAGCAGGCACATGAATTTAAATAGAAATAGAAATCTCTAAAATAGAAATCTGGCAGTTGAAATATATTATATAAATTTTTACGAAAGATTACGAAAGATCGATATTTTTGTAATGAATATTTTAGAAAGAAATCTGAGCTCGAAACCATTTACTCGTAAAATATGAGATAATAACAAATACATCGCATACATCACCTTCCCTCGTGTTATTTTAGCCTCGAGTTTGAGAATATTACGCCATCGATGGATCTAATATTCAAACTTTCTAGTTTAATCGTCTCTTTCGAATGGTGCGGTTCATTCTGATGGGTCATTGAATCGGATTCTCTTCGAATAGCTATTGGATTTACCACCAATTCCAAGTGAAACATCCATTTTATGGATGGATAGTCCTTGATGGAATATGTAATCCGTGTACATATTTTTAAACAAATAAAAAATAAGTAAATGCTGTTAAAATATTTATTCAAACGTGTTGTATATAAAACGCCAGTATTATATGATTATTTAAGAAATCAGAGTACGTATACTTAGAAAAATCTTGAAAGCCTGCAGAATTATCAAGAGATTTCTTTTTATCTGAACTCACTCTCTCTCACTCTCTCTCTCTCTCTCTCTCTCTCTCTCTCTCTCTTTCTCTCTCTTAGGGTATTAAAAGAATTCTCTTTTTATTTGAAAATTATGGATTTTCATGGAATTTGATTGATTCCCAGGGAAATTTTTGGAATTGTATTCTTAAATTCTGTCTCATTTTGAAAACATTGTTTCTTTCTCTAGCATAGAATAGCACTACTATTATTTTTAACTGCAATCTAGCTGAATGACCGATTCACGAACGGCCATCTTTGGCGTGTCGGTTATCCTGACGTAATACGCCGGGCAGAGAGCGAGGTCGACCAACAGCTAATAGATATAAGCGGCTGAAATTAATTAAGATTAGAAGAAGGGATAAAAGTGCGGCGCAGCAAATCATCGAGCGCTGTTGAGGAGTCGCATTCGCGCCGTGTTATACTGCGTAATACATGAAAATGACGCGTAATGATACAGAGAACGTAGGATTCCTAGGACTCCGACGAAGAAAGAATAGAATATTTTCGTAGAACGAGGTGCAGGAATCGGTCAATTAAGAATGATGTATTGCGATCAATACTTCGATAATTATGGCGCCACATCTTGACTTAGATCGTGCGCGAATCATTTTAATTCAGTCATATCGAATGCGACTTTCCAGATGTCACGAGATATAAATATTTAGTACGTCTAAATATCTAGAACATCTATGATAATTTCACTAATCATTACAGTTTTTTCTTTTTTTATTGAATATATATTGAAGAAAGAATTTTGTTAAAATATCTAAATTATATAATTATATATAAAAAAATTTTAGACACAAATCTAAAAATAATTTTTCCTTGGATCATCAAAGTAATTATATAATAGGAAAGTCAAGTATATAATGAGGTTGCAAAAAGCATTAATATTCTAACAACCGCTTGAGTATCTTATATAATTATTTCAGTAATAAACGAAACTATTTTCAAGGATTAAATTATTAGGCTCAATTTAATAAAACGATAAAAAAAAGCAAAAAAGAGCTAAGAGCCAATACTAGTTCTTAATTGCTAATATTTACTGTACTTTCAAATTTTTAATATCAAATCTTTCGTCCTTAAATTAGGACCTTTTTAATGTTAATACATAAAAATAATTCCTATCTTGCATAACAAGTTAAATGTAAAACTATTTTCAGATCTGTATCTAGCTAAATTTGTAGATATTTCATTAAAATAATTCTTTTCATGTAATATTGAGAAAAAATATGTGAATATAATACAAATAATTATAACGATACAAATAAATGTTCCAATCAAAATAAATCTTTATTAACTGAAAACAATGATAGGAAATTATTAAATCGGTACTTTCGACAGTTCTAGCGAGATACCATCGGTGATTCTAATGTTAACCCGCGCAAAGCAATATCGAAGCTGCTGCTTTCACGTTACTCGAGAACTATTCATCCAAGGCTACAGGCGGGAAACATTCCTGACGATGATACTAAAATATCTTAGTTCGTAGTTTCAGAATAACGTTTCTCATGACAAGTGGTTGAGAATCGAGATGCGCAAAATACTTAAAAATATATCAAAGATTATAATAATTTATGGAGAAATTAATGTTCTGCGCATTCTGAGAGTTTACTTGCGCGCTTCTCTGCGAATTTATGCGTTCCTCATTCGCCATATCCTCCACTTTAGTGTCATTTCACAGGATTCAATCTGCATCTGAATATCACGAATCGACATGCTTGCATTGAAATTATATTAAGTTTGAGCATTCCCTTCTTCTTTCGAAGTACTCGAGGTCCTCGATTTGCGATGTGCGAGGCCAGAGAACACAACCAGATCGGACGGGAGTGATAGCAGCCAATCTCGATGACACTCCACGAGAATAATTGTCATCAATTCGGAGATTTCAGCTAAGTCGATCTGACATTTACGAGCACGAATGACGCGGATTATGTCGATCGTCCTCGGCCGATCGCTACAATTTATCGAGCTGATCTCTTATCGTGTAGCCTGAAGCGCCACTCTCGTCAGCTTATCTCTCTCGGACTTATTTCCCTTTTAATCCCTCTCATAGCAATGCATCTTTTCAAATCGATTAAGGTCTCGCTCGATTCAAACACGTGTGTTGAAAATAAATTATTGAATTTCCTATTAAGATAGGAGCGACATGATTTATTCAACTTATTTAACGTCATATTTATGAACGTGGCCTGATCTTCTAATCCTTTGCCTGTTGCAAATTGTAATTGAGTTACGATCGGCGATATTTCCGTACGGCTTCGGGCTGACAAGCAACTGAAAGCGAGCGTGGTCGATATCGCATAAAGGCGCGTAATACGAGGGGTGAAATCGTTTCCAGGTATCGAATTACCGAGAATCGCGAGTAAAGAATTTTGCTGCACCTTATCCAAGTCGCGCCGCGAAATGCTAGATGCTGGACCAGTTGAACGCTGGAACGGAGCTCGTAACCGCGCGCACGCCCGCCGCGTTCGTCGTAAACATATATATTCGTCGTACCGTTTCGAAAGAGTGAGAGAGATGGAGGGACATCGAGGAAACGCCGTCATTCGCCTTATATTGTTACAGCTTTTCCTCTTACGAGCGTGTAAAAGCTTGCCCGTGGCATTATTGCGTCGACGATGGACGAATGCACTTTAAGGCGCACGATAATAGTCCACTCGTGTAAGCGCGATTAGAATTGATATCCTGATTACACGTCCCGCTTGTACCGGCCTATAATGGGGTACTATAACTCGCCGGAATTATATTCTTGTCTCAAGGTAATTTACGTTGCAAATTTGTCTTACAAATGTCGACTCGAACTATTGTATCGTTGATATTCATTAAATCGTTAAAAATACGTGATTCATTCATAGAAGAAACATCGTGAAGACAAAGCTAAATCATGATCCAGCGATTCTTGAATGTCCTTAGAAATTCTACTGGAATTTTATGGATTCTGGAAAATTTCTGAAATTTCAGGATGGCCTGGAATTTATCACACTTTCATTCTAAAAAAAAGTCAGAGCGTGAAAAAAGAAAGAAAAAATAAAAAGAAACGTTGTATTTGGGTGTAAATCTTCCCTTAAAGATGCAATAAGTTACCAATAGAAAAGTTGAATTTAATCTAAAATAAAGCGTAGTAGAAAAATCGTTTGTGTTGAACGGAATATTTATTTGATATTATTTATAAAGCAATAAATATTGTTCTCAATTTATTAGCGTTTTAATTTATTCGTATAAATCTAACTTAATACAAAAAATATTGATAAAAATTACGAATTGATAAAAATTAATTAAATAATAAAAATTAATCGATGGATAAATCATGGAAAAACTTGGATTTTTACCTGAAATGTCCTAGAATTATCCTTGAATTGACTACACAGATTTTACTGGACACCATGTATAAATTAGTATAAACTTGATAAATTATACCAATTTTTTTTCTTATTGCAAATGAAAAATACGTGCTCTCATTAACAATGCTGCAAAAGATTTTAATAGGTTTCCAGTAACTAGTTTGAATATCCTAATAATAATTATTTTGATAGTTCAACAAAATTATTTTTTAGATTTGTTTGTTAAATTCAGCAAAACTATTCTTTTCTCTACGAATGCAAAACTAACGTAGCCATCCAATGTGTGATAATTATCAATGTGACGTTTATAACTAATCTCAATGTAACATGTATATACATGTATTTTCTTATAATGAAATCGCGACAACATAATCTACGATCATTCATTTTCCAGGATAAATTGTGTTTCCTCGATATTATCTCCACTCGTTCCATGCTTAATGTACATACATATAATGCAATTGCAGTACCTCAATGATATACGATAAGAAAATAGTATGTGAGATTATGAATAGTGCAAAATTGCTCGTCAGTTTGCCGACAAAGAGACATGTATGTACCATCACACACCAGTAATCATGATTAATATGATTACTGGTGCATTAATTATAATTATTTCTAAAAGACCATTTATGTGGCATATTTTTACTAGATTTAGTTATGCGATTGTTGAATAAAGATAAGCAATTTTAGATATCAATCATTTTAGTATAATAATCAAGCAACAGAAATATGGTAGTAATATTTTACAATTAAATGTTTATACAATAAAAAATATATTGTATTTGTGTTAAAATTGTTGATTATATCTTAAAATTTTTGTATTTAAATTAACATAAAAATTTAAGTGAACCGTTTGGAACATGTAAAATATATTAAATTTAACACAAATTTTTCAACTGTATATTTATCTAAATATAATATATTTTAACGTATACAATCTCCTCTCTCTCTCCTTCTCTCTCTCTCTCTCTCTCTCTCATCTATGTATAATGTAGTTTAACTTAAATGAATAGATCGGGTTAAATTAATTGCAGTCAACTCTCATAAATGCCTTTGTGAAAATTAGTTCTTTTCGACTTTACGAATAATCTAGAGATTGGATCAAGAGGTTCAATCACTCGCCTTACTGAATCATTAGCTACAGTTGAACGTGACCGGGCTGATTGTTACCCAGGAAAAATACACATAAACCATCAAAGTGTCTGAAACAAAAAGTCGAAATTTAACGACTAGCTTGAGGCGTAAATATGAACCGACGGGCTTGAAAGTGCGAAATGCAATCCACCGTTGAAATCGTATCGGGTATTAAGTTACTCGGGAATCGATGGAAAAAGAATCGCAATACCGCAGAGTATATAAACCTACGAACGAAAGTATATGTGTATAGACTGTTATTGCATTAATTGGTGAATCCACTGCAGAAATAAATTTTTTAAGTCAATTTTTTGTTAGCGTACATACTGTCTTTTTTTTTTTTAGAATTTCTTGTTTATTGATATCAACAATATTTTAATAAGCTTTCAAAAAGAATTTGGTTATTAAAATTACATTTGAAATTAAAATTGATTCTGAAGAGATAATTAAAAATAGAATTTTACTATCTATATTTGTATATCTGATATTTAATTTGAGAGAAACTATTTATGTTTAACACACAAATTATCTTGACAGTTTTATAGAAAAGATTTAGTTTCGTGTCACAACACATCCTGTATGCCAACTGTGTGTGTGAACATCTTTTGTAACCATCACGCGTTCAATTTTTTACGTGATAAATCGTTATCCGCTGGAATGACGAATACCACAGGACGACAAACACGCTCGCGGAGAGAAAGAGAAAGAGAAAGAGATCTCAGTTGCTAACTGATATACTATGCATTAATAATATCCGCTTTAATTGATACGTCAGAATGACGAGTAGTTAAGGCGGAAACTCGATTTGAAGGTACACGTTAGAGAAAAATCTATCGGCTGGAATTTAATTACATGAAATATTGACACCGTGATTAATCTCGGTCTTTTGCATGCATTAATATTCCGAAGTTTCATCTTAATGTCATCTTTATACAGTTAAAGATTTTAATTTTTATTATCAATACATAATTGAAAATTAAATATATTGTTATTCAAAAACAGGTAAATTATTAAACGCCAAAGATTGTTTAAAAAAAAAAATCTTTTTTAGATTCTTTTATAGACAGAAGGATTATATCATTTCAAAATAATTTTAAATCCGAGCTATGCATTGCAATATCATCTTAATAAATACGAACTAAAATAACATGTCACAATGTAAGTGTCACATATAACATGGATTATATTATATTTATGTTATTAAGTGTAAAATATTACAATATTAAGTTATATTACTTTCAGTTAACGTTACTGAGTTTTCATTATTTAGGGCTATTACTCAGCCATATTATTTTATTTATAACAAGTAACTTCTTAGGAAGAGTTTGCTTTGCAACTCTCGTAAAAAATAAAATACTATTTTACTCTTTTCGTAGAAAATAAATGCATTCGTTTCGCTCCCTGCAGGTTTAACTACCCGCATATTTCATAACAAAACTGCGTCGCTATCGTCTTACAATCTCCAAGCAGATATCAGAGCGCATACCCACGAAGATGAACGTGAGCAAAGACCAAAAGAGTACGAGCAGCGCGACCGGAGTGTTGCTCTCTTCGCTGCGCGTAAACAGATCGGTTCGCGAAGATATCTACGAGTGCATAGAACGATTCACGGACTCATTAAGGTTGAGGGATCAACGTGCCGTTCCGGTTTCTTCCTCGATGAAGGAGGCGAGCGGCCGCGAAGAGAGGCGCGGTATCCGTGATTAATCGCGTGCGTCAATTTGCCGCCAACGACAGACGGACGTGACTCCAGACGAGCGAATGCATACAAAATGCAAATCGTGTCTGGCGATTTTGAGATTGGCTCCGATCGCGTCCTCGCGCAAGTCTACGGAGTGTTTCATAGATCATCGGGAGATATTTTAACAATTAAGATCAATCTTCTGTCGATAAGAGATTTGAAGAAAGCGATTATCGATTATCTTACAAATTGAAAGATCATTTTTAATTCTTAATCTATGAATGTCTGTTTGTATTAGAAGCTACTTTACAAAAAAAAATCGTTTTACGGAAATATCTAAAAATTTAGCTAACTAAATAGATTTGAAAGTAATTTTCTTTGCTCTATCAAAATAATTATATCGAACGCTCAAATTAATTGGCAAAATGTCAAAACTTTTTGCAGCATTGTTCTTTATGTTCGAATTTTCTATAAATATTTTAACAAAATTATTTTCAGATCTGTATTTATATCTAAATTTTTATTTCAATAATATCGTTTTTCTCATATATAAAAATTGAATAAATAATGAAACTCCTTGCTGACGTCATATATCTCCCATTTTTTTCCGATTATTGCGAATTCGTGATAATCCACGAAGAGGCGTATTTTACATGATTTAGATAATGATGACACTATAGTGAGACATATACACGGCGCATTAGAACGGCATGGCATCGCACCAGTATGATAATATTGGTAAGATCTCTTATCGTCGAGAATTTTAATTGATATGTCAAGGTGACAAGTGGTTAATGCATATCAACGGATTGCGCTCGTTGCTGCCAGGAACAGTGATAGTTTCTCAGGAATGGAATTCCTTTATCTACGACATTATCAAAGAATCGTGACGAATCTTGAGATATGTCAGGAGGCAAATGAAATTGAATCGAATGACAGGAAGACTTGTAGTGGAAAATGATTTTTTACTTCCATCATTTAGCAAATTAATATGTTAAGAATAGAACAAAACGTAGAATCTAAAAAATAAGTATTCTTTCTTGTGATTTAATGATACAATTATAATTCTCTAATAATTAATGGACACTTCTATCAAATACTTTTAGTAAAAGAAATATTTATTATTATATATTTATTATTATTTATCATTATTATTATATTATATAGTAAAAGAGAAAATTTATTACTTTAACTTATAGGGAGACTTATACTTTGAGACTTGATTTACAATTTAATTTCGCTTAACATTTATATGTTATGACTTAATTATCAAAAATCCGTTAGTTAAAATGTTATTGTTATCTAAACCTAAACCTTTATATATTTCTTATCCTACATACCAAGTGCTTTAAATAAAATATAAACAATAACATAATAACAAATAGAATTGTTGCGGACTGGTAATTAAAATTTGACTTTCTGTGCAAAATCTTGTTTAACACTGAAGATCTTTATCTTCTAACGTTATACCTTACTAAGCACATAAATTATTAAGCGTATCTAATTTATCCCATCTCATTTATCTGTCAATGCTGTAATTACTAGTAACTGATATGACTGGAATAATAGCTAGTTCATTGCACTCTTGTCATTACGTTCGTTACCGCGAAAGTGCGCTCTTTGTCGGATAAGACGATGTTTCTCATTGGCAGAGTCGCGCCTAAGGCGAACAGTTGCGAGGCTTAGTGTCTTCGTGGTATCACCGAACTCGAATTACGAGCATATAATTTCTCGTGGCTTCTTTCGCTCGTTGTCCGCACCGCTCATTGTCGACTACGAATTATTATCCTTGCAATACAGAGATGCGAATGAAAAAAATAAAAGTTGCCGATGTACACCTAAAACGACTGGATCGAAGAAATTGTCGCGATAGTCGAGAAGCGATTGCAGCTTCAGAATAGCTTGACTCAAGATCCATCGGACAAGACTTTCTGCTCGATTTTCACGACATTAAAAGTTTGAAGCATCTTCCTAAATATATTCTATGTTGGAATATTACACATGCACTTAAATAATATATATAATATTTTTCTGTTTTTCTTAAAAAATGTTGATTAATAACTTTATTATATTATTAAATCAACGATCAATTTAATTTCTGCGGTTTTGCTGAAGTATTCAAAAATTTAGCTAGATTTAAATTTGAAAATAATTTTGTTAAACTAAATAATTACATGGCACGTTTAATCTAATTGCTATAGAATATCAATTTTGGCAGCATTGTTATTTTCAGATCTGTATGTAATTAAAATTTTTAGATTTCAAACAAACTCATTATTTCTCTTTCGTGTAGTATAATTTTTGAATACTTTAATAAAACCATTATTTTCGTGTACAAATTAGATTAATTATTGATTTAATAATAATGTTATTAGCATATCTTAAAGAACAATAAAAAATATTACCTCTATTATTTAAATATAGATACAAATTTGAAAATAATTCTGTTTTTCTATCAAAATAATTATGAAGAATCTAAAGTGATTATTAGAATATAAAATATTTTGCAACATCAAATTGGATCTATCGACAAAAATTGTAACGATGACAATTATAACGATTGGATAAGCAACAACACCATCTTAATTACATTTGTGATACAGATATAAATCAGTAAAAATTAATAACCTATAATTCGCATGAATTAATTGCGCTATGTAAACGAGAGTAATTATTATGCCTAAATCATAAATCTTAGGAGCAATCTGAAAAACTTGAAAGATTTTGATAGCAGATAGCTGTTAAATTTTTCCCTGTCGAACGAAGACTTTCCCTCGTGCAACGATAGCGTGTAAAGGCATATTACGCCATTAATACACCGACAACGAAATATTAATTAAAATATAATTGCAGACGAGAGAGAGAGAGAGAGAGAGAGAGAAGAGAAAAATTCTGTACGATAAAAGAGATCGATGGTTCGATCGTGATTTAATCGAAACATAGTCAGACCACCTAGATGCACCCCGGATAAAGAATGATCATCAACCATATAATATCATCTTAATCAATTCAGATCTTTACGTATCTTCTCCCTTTACATAATTTCACTCGACTATTTCCTCTCACCACGCCTCTATGGATTATTCATAGATTGCAAAATATTATTTAGCGAGTGCTCTTAGCGATTCTCACGATTCCATCGTAATCACAACGTGTCACTTTTCAACATGCATTTCCGTATTGTCTTAAAAATATTTGCAATTTTTATAGTATAAGAAATTAAATTTGTTTCTAGATATCTTATTTGCCACAATAACGACACGATTCAGTAGTTTTCTAAAAAAATGAATTCGAATATCTTGAATCTCATTAAAATTGTGAAATATTAATCATAAAATGCAATTTTGATGTAATAATTGATTGTAGAAAAGTAAAAGTATGTTCTTTTTTAATGCAAGTTCTCTTTTCCTCATGTTTCCATTCTTTTTCTTTCAAAAAAATTAAAAAATGACAATTGTAGCAAATAAGAACTATATGTTATTAAGTACTTCATCGCGAATGATGTTGAAATAATATATATGGGTCGATGGTGGATGAAAGAAAAATGAAAATGAGTTACATAGTGAGAGACAGATTGGTCCTGTGAGTCGATGTTGTAACTGCTACTCTCTGGCATGCCTATCGTTATCGAATAATGAGCTGTCAGCAGAGATAAATTCGCAGAAGGCACAAGTGCCCACTTTGTTGCGTCTTGTAGGACACGCCTTTAGCACGCACGTCTCTATTTGTAATGCACGAACGTGCCTGTTCGTGGCACGAAAACGCAGCAATGCCAAGACAGATTTTGATAAATCGGTCCTACAAACGAGGGAGTTGTTTTCGCGCGATCACTATCGTTCTTTTATTATTTTATTTTAAATTCACACTTTAACACATGTTTCATTCTTTCATCGTTTAAGCTTTGCTTTCTATTTCTTGTCTTTACCGCATTTTACTTTTTGTCTTTTTTTTTTCTTATCCTATTTCTTTGTTCTATGTCGCTCGGGTTGGAAAAGTTGAACTTTGGAAGAAATGAGAAACACGATTGTCGATAAAACAATCGCAAAAAGGGAAAAAGACAAGAGATAAAGAACAAGAAGCAGAAAGCCAAGGGAGCACATTGTAGACTTTAGAAGTTTGACACGTCGCTTTTCGTTAAATCAGTCTTGGTGATGAAAAATTCGTGTCTTTAAATACCCAGCAAGTCGATCTTCCAGTTTTGCGTTAACTGTCGTTAAAAAATTTCGTCTCATGCAGGGACCTAACACAATTTAGCGAGCACAGTAATTACGATTCAACGACAACCGATCCAATCGATAATGGTGATGAAGATAATCATGTACGAGCCGGACGATGCCGGCAATCCTGCTGATTATGACACGCCCTTATTAACCGCATTCTCTTCCTGGAAAAGAGATTGTGGTACTTCACATTTATTCCGTAATTGCCTTCCGCGATACGATGACTCTTTGGTACATAGTAGTTCGCGTGAACGTTCCGCAAGCAATTTATCGTTGTGTACATTGGCGTTGTAAAATCTTTATTTTTTAATTTTCACGTATATATTTTACATGTATATATTTAGTAAAATTTACCGAACGGTATTTATAACTCTCTTCGCGTTTATAAGCATTATCTCCATCTTGAATTTATTCCCTTCCTGTCGCTCAATGGGAGGAGCATATTAAAAACACCCGACTCATCAACTACTCAGCGCTTTCGCTATTGCCATCACAAATCGACCTCGAAATTTATTATCACGTCACGGCGTAGTTTTCAGCACCTCGCAGACACGCGATGACGCAATTGAAGCGTGATCGCGCACAAAGCGACTTAATAAATTAGGCGAGCCACGTGCGAAGGGATCGGCAAAGCGGCTTCCACGACGTTACAATTACGAAACGTTCGTCGGATAAAGACTAACAGTCTTCCCCGAGGAGGGATTCTCGACGCCCGTTGATGTAGAAGGACTCTTGAAGGCCTGCGGGGACTATAAAAGAAGCGTAGAAGAAGTCACATTAGTTAACGCCCTCTCATAAATACGCTTGCATATGACTATTAATTCTGCATGCGCTAAGATGCCCCTAAGATGTGAAATAAAGAATGATCGCTAATTTAGTTGTAAACGCATGTTCGTAATTAGTGCGCGTTTTGCCGGATGCAGTAAATCGCGCGTCCGCACGGACAAACCGATATCTGCTTTCTCATTTGCTTTCTGAGTATTAACGCGAATGGATCGAGAGGTGCTGAAAGTGTCATTCCTTTTTACAATTTATTATCCTTATTTTTCCTTTATTTTTCTCATAGCTTTTAATGCTAAAGAAACGCGAATTGTAAACTGTAAAGTTTTACTGTTAAATATACAAGGTTCATATACAAGGTGTATCTATAATAAGTGTATCTATTATAATAAGGTGTATCTATTTACTATATACAAGATGTATCTGAAATAATGCCCACTAATTATGCAACGTTGTTTCTAATAAAAAAATTAAGTCGAAAAGTCCTCTACTATTTTGCAATTTTCATGAAAATGGATTGATTTATATTTTGACATATATTGAAGTTAAAAGTAATCTTGCATATACGTTGTTTAACTAATCACAAAAATGGATTGATTTATATTTTGACATATATTGAAGACATATATTAAAAGTAACAAAATGTTATTTAACTTAAGAAATTCGGTTACCATTGCTTTGATGTCTGGCAATTTGCTTTAGCAAATTGCACATACAAGTAAAGACTAGATATATTAATCGATTAGTCGCGCTACGATTTATATAAATTATATAAAATGAAATTTGCTACGAGAGAATATCGAACGAAATATGTTTCAGCCATTGAAACGAACTAACGATCGGTCTTCAAATCGCTTGTCGTCATTCGGACGGAAGAAGAGAGATTTACAATCCCATCGATGGTCGTATTTCCACGTGGGGCACCCACTGCGGTGTTCCACGACATCCAAATGGAGAATCGTGCCGTGGTTCGACCGCAGGCTTTAACAGCGCGGTTCTTCGTGGTATTCTTCTACATGCGTAGGCGCAGCGGAAGTCTTCCTCCGCAAGAACTTACCTCAGTCGAAGATAGGAAGTATACTCTGAGAGATAGCTTGTCTATGTGCTACGTGGCTCTTTACAGAAATAATCTAGTAACCTCTGTAAGGATAATCCATAGGCGCGGTTGTAATAAAATATCAGAAGAGAAAATATCATAGGGAAAAATACCTATAATAGAATTTTATAAAAATTATAATATTATGATAATAGCCGAAGATTAAGAGGTTTATTAATGGACAATTGAAAAAGAGGGAAAATTGAAAGGATTAATGAACAATTTATGAAAATATTTTCTCAATCAGCTGGAATTACTATATAAGTACACTAAAACATGATTACTAACATGGCATTCGAAAAATTTGTACTTTCTAATTTGAGGGCGCCGACCAGTTTGAGTTACCGCAATTCACTGAAGGCGTTCCGTACCTCCAGGCCGAAGCCGCATTTTATTGAGGCTGCCGCCGGCATTTTCGATAAAACGCTACCTTCCGCGCACGAGCAAAAACCAGTGTTTTACGAATTCGTTAAATCCAGTTGTAAGTTTCTGCATCTTGGACTCCCAGTTCGATGGCGACGACGGAGACTAATGAATGTAGGTGGTGCGAGAAGCATTTTTTTCGGACGCCCAGTGGAGCCGGCATGGATGGATTACCCAATCGAAAGTAGCACAACAAAATTTTTCAGGGTGAAACGAATGATTTCGCGCGGCTTTAACGACATGTTTGCGATACCGCGTGACTGCGTGGGCATACGCATTATAGGTGTACGAGAGGAAGTTTTCCTCTACGAGGTGATCCTCAACTTGCTCCTTGCATCTAAAGCTCACACGATTCTTGAAAAAGTCCATGGAAAAATATCATCCCCTTTTTTCTATTTGTCTTTATCGAAAAACAGAATGACCACTTTATGATAAAATATTTAAAAAATTGAGTATGTGTGGATACATTTACATATCGAATGTATACATTGACTAATAAATGCATATATTTACTAAATTAACACTTTGACTATGACATATACATAACATTGATCCAGTACAAGTCATATGTGAGCCTTAATTTGATATTCAATTTGATATTCAATAAATATGTATTCTCTCAACCGTATTAATTATTTAAAGAGGACTCAAATCCAGAGAGATCGAAACATCTCCAATTAATTTCATTTGGTAAGTACTTTTCAATGTTTATGCGAATTATATCTTATCGCCTTATGAACATATAATTTATGCGCTATTAACTCAGCGAAGGCTCACATAGATATTTCTTTGTATTCGATTTATTCTTGGAAATACAAACATTATTAATTTAATTAATTTTAATTTAATATAGAAAAGAACAATTTTGTTGATACAGATCTGAAATTTTGACGTATCAAAATAATTACATATAGAATATTCAAGCTAATTGCTAAAATGTTAAAACTTTTGACAACGTTACTCATCATGCTTGAATTTTTTTACATAATTATTTTTATGGTTCAATAAAATTATTTTTAGCTGTTTATTTATCCAAAATTTTTAGATATTTCAGCAAAATCATTCTTTCTGTGTAGAATTTCTTTCAATGGAAAATAATAATACTTAAAGAAATCACATGTCAATATTCCTTTATGTCAAGTTTCAATTAAGAATACAAATAAGAGAAACATTCGATTTTTCAATATTCTGCAAATAATTTTGGGTACTTTTATATTATCTGCGAGGCGTTATTTATTATCATACCGAGAGAATTAGTTTCGGGCGTGCTGGCAGGATCGACGGATCAAATTTACTATGCGACATTTTGCATTTTGCATATCGCACGCAATAACTTATGCGGTTTGCCTCAACTCGTGTCGGAATCATCAGGATCCATAGATCACCTTAATGCTGTCGCTACGACGGCTCGTAAATCATGACGATCCACCCACGCGGCGATCGAATCGATAAGAAATCTCCGTGAGACTGGCAGACGATCTGGCTTCCTAGTCATGTCATCAAGAAGAATAACGCATCAAGATTTCTGACAGTTTCTTTATGCCTTTCATTTACTTTTTCGTTTTTATTTGAGTTTTTAATATAAATTTTATTCGATAGAAAAGAAACATAAAACTCTATATTTTCATATTATTTTTTTATTTGCGCTAAATTTGCACCTTTTTATTTTTAATCATCATTTTTACAAGTGTACCTATTTTATTCGATCTCGATATATTATTCGATTCTTCTTAAGTAATACTAACCGTTCTCTATCGAGTAATATTAAATATAAACGTTCACGCAACCACATTATGTAAACTGACTACTTGAAAGCTATTCGTAGTATATTTTTTCAGCGCGCGAAGACTCGAGAGCGAGTCTGGATCATCGAGACTCTGGTCCATCGACTAGGCTGATTTTTTTCTTCTACCCGACATTCTTGCGTCACAAATGATTAGACACACACACTCTCTCTCTCTCTCTCTCTCTCTCTCTCTCTCTCTCTCTCTCTCTCTCTTGTACGCTTCGAAAGGCCAACGTTAAAAACAAATTTTCAACACCCTTGCCAATCCCAGGCGGCTCGGACCAAAATAGAAGAATTCTCTGTTTGATCATCGAACACGCGTAAACTTCATGGCTGCAAATTGAAATGAAGTGGCGATGGAACTTTCGCAAACAGCAGGCGTGCTGTAAAGTAATTTATTAGCGTAATAAAAAGACATCACTTATATTGTAAATAGTCCTTGAACAGTTAAACATTCTTCTAAAGAAATTGCGTTTTAGAATATAATGAAAGAATATAATTCTTATAAAGAATATAATATTCTTTTTATTATTTTTAATGTTTGCGTCTTAAAGAATTATTTAGATATTCTTATTCTTCTTGAGAATTCCTTCTTTTCTAATCTTATTAAATATTTCGATATTGAAATTAAAATCTTTAAAATTAATTAAGACGTATAAATAATCAAATCAAATTTTCTTTCAAGTCATCGTCATGTGAAAAATAAATACGCGCAGTCTATGAGTTATACACTTTGCCCATCATAGTGCCGGTTATAATCGTTGCATTCGTCATATGTATGTAATTTCGCCGGCCATGCATTCTACATCTACAATGTTTTTGCGAAAGAAAACTTAGGTGCTCTTAACGAAGGTATATGTCATGTGTTTTGCACACAGTCTATCTTATTTCTTCTTTACAATGCTCGAGACGTTTGCACATCTGTCTCATTAACATTCTTATTGTACTAATCATAGAATGAGACCCATGCTCATACATGTAATGCAATACATTTCGTATTTGCATTACTGTTTAAAAATTGTTAAAAGAACATGAAATATATTAACTGTGTTGAGCTTACGAATAAATCTTGGATTAAAACATTTATTTAAACTTACCATTGGGAAAGACTTAATATTAACAAAACAAATTTTCTTGTTCATTGAATTTTTTAATTTTTAGAAGGAAATATGGGTTACTTCTTTGATTATTTTTCCTTGTTATTATAAAAATTTATAATATTTTACGTGGCATTAATCCAAAAAATTGTAATATCTTATAACAAGCAAAGAAAAAAAGTTTTTTCATTGCAGTTGCAAAGAACTTCATCTGACAATATCGAATATGCCATATTCTATGACAGCCACACTAAGCCATACGATTGATAGTGTCATTATAAATACTTTTTGTTATAAATATTAATGATTAGCGCTTGGAGTGACCGCGATGCCGGTAGCAAGATTAGTGAGAAGAGATTCTGCGAGAATTTGATTAGATGGTAGACGAAGAGATCGATTAGTGGGTGGTTCATTCAGAAAGAAGAAGAATGAAGAAAGGGGAGTAAGCGCTGAAATTGCCATGAAATTACCTGCCAGTTAACCGTGGACTCGTTTTATGGACCAATATCCTCTCGATGAGTGGCCAATACATGCTTTCCGAGCCTCTCGGATTTCAGCATGTAATACACGCGAAATATCCATACCGACGTTTCCTATACGTAATTAGCAAAATTGCCAGCTCATTTCAGGAATGCGATACATTTTTTTTAGGATTAATCGCCCAATAACTGCGTATTCCAGGATAGAATTGCGAACAAGTTCTTGAATTAAAGATGCTTAGTAAGGAATGTGTGACGAATATTCCACATAATGTTGCAGAGGAAAAAGAATATTCGTATATATTAGCAAAAATTTAAGAAAGATTAAAAATTTATATATATATATA
>NW_017259206.1:4409265-4418742 GCF_001594045.1 Atta colombica | reverse complement strand
ATACGTTTTTTATCATCTTATTCTGTCGAGAGAGAGAGAGAGAGAGAGAGAGAGAGAGAGAGAGAAAGAGAAATTTTAATTATACTTAAGTTTTTGATAGATTAACATCACACACACACACACACACACACGCGCGCGCGCGCGCGCGCGTACACACATACATACACATATATATATATATATATTTTTATATCTTTGTATTGTCAGTTGAAAGATCTGACTTAATTAGAAAATTACGCCAAATTCAGGAAGAACCTTAAGAGTAGTAAATCACAACAGACGGGAGAGGATCGGGATTGGATAAATAAATGATATCCTCGAGTGTGTAGCACTCGGGATTTTGTCGGCGTCAAATGAGTTCAAGTGGATGGAGGATTTGGGTCGAGGAGGTATCTTCGTGGCGCGCCGCAGAATAAACATCTGACATAAAAATTTTGCTTATGATATTTCAAGACTGTAAAAATAAATGTAAGATATTTCAAGAATGTAATCTCATTAATATTTTCTAAACAGTTATTTTAATTAAAATTTAAGATGCAAAGTTAAGATTTATCGTCTACTATGTATACATCTATTATGTATAATACGAAAGAAAAAACACGAGAAAAAAATTGGAACATCGTAGATTTTTATTTTGCCGGCGATAAGAAGTGACATATTAAATAATTGGATTAAATAATCGACTGACATAATTTGCTATTAATATACGCCATTAATTATATGATAAATAGGCGCTCTCTTTGCGGCTTATCGCGTTTATGTATTATAATCAATCAAAGTATAAGGCGCGATAAACACGACGCGGCGCTGATGCGACACGGAAAACCGTGGCGATCGTCGGCATGCAATATCTCATAAATCATTCAGCAATCGTTGCTAACACTATTACGACGATTATGTTCCTCATCATGTAGGCATTTTTTAAAATTATTGTTTTTCCGCGTACTCATTTATCACGACTAATAAAATTAATCATGTCGCTTTCACAAGCAATTTCGTCTCTGATTCTCAAAATTCTCATAATTTCTCTGAAAATCATCTCGAAATCTTTTCTCTCTCAAATAAAAATAATAAAAATTCCTGATAATTTAATATTTAAAAAATAAAAGGACACGTAAATTATTTTAACAAAAATTAGCGCAAAATTACTAAATTAAAGTGAATTTAAAAACGAAAAGTTTTAGCTCATTTTAAATCCTCTTTTGAAGATGGCTCAGAATTTTTTTGTTTTCACTAAATTCACAATATTTAAATTTAAATTTGCTATAAAAAAATACATATTTTGACTCAATTTTTGCCATCTTCTGAGTCGAAATATTAATTTTTTATAGCGAATTTAAATTTAAATATAGCGAATTTAATGGAAACAAAATGTAATTTTGTTTTCATAAAATTCGCTATATTTAACTTCGTAACTTCGCTCGCTTATTTCTGCGCCTGACTTCTAAATTCCTTTTCTACTTTATTATTTTTTCTCTTTCTCGTTTTGTTTTACACGACAGCTGGTTTTATCCTCGTTTTAATCACAGCATTGCGATGCAATGGATGTACATTTTCAAGTACGACAAAGTCGTTTCATGATAATTTTGCAATCGGGTATTTATAAGTCACGAGATAACAACGGTCTTGGGAAAAGGATCGTCCGCAAGATCAAATTCTACGATTGTTTCACGATACCGAACAGCGGCGATCATGGTTGTAGTGTAATTCAAAATGAGCCAATCTTCAGTACATCTCGCCACTCGTCGAGATATATTCGCGACAAATACAATGTTCCTGTGGCATCTTTTTTTTCCTCACGCAGATTCGACAATGGATGCGTTCATAAAGCGCGATATGTTCAAAAGAAATACCACGGCGGATTTCTTTTTCATATGATGACATTTCATTCGTCCCACTCACAGGCTGTGCCAGCTGCATTTTAACACAATTAATTCAATTGTTATCATTCAAAGAATTATAAATGCCTGCCAAATGTATTCGCATTGGGTGAATATTTACGAGTGTATTCTTTTCATCAGATTGAAATTAAATTTCACTTATATATATCTTTTAGGCCAGTATTCATGGTCGTTCTTATTTTAAAACTGTCTTAAATAATGTCTTAAGATGCTAATATGGCTCTTTGATTGATTCATGATATCTTAAGATTGCAAGATAGTCTTAAATACACTAAGAAAAATGTTTAATTGAATTAATTGGAATTCTGGTAAATAGACGAATTAGAATTTTTTGATTAATATATTAGAATTCTAGTTGAGATAACCGAAATTCTAATCGATATAATCAGAATCTTTTGGATCATCATTTTCAATCAGACATTTTTCTCAGAGTATAAAAATCGACTCTATCAATGAATACTCTAAATTGCGTAAGAAGAATATTCCACTAAATTAATAATTTTATACACAGATTTATTATATATAGTAAGACGACAGAAGAGCATTGACTTATTAAAAAAAATTTTTTTCAATTTATCACAGACGACAACCGTCGCGGAAAGGATGACGCGAGTTAAAAGGCTGCCGCGTTCGAATCCATGAATAAAATTTGCATGGCGAAAGCATGAAATAGATTCCGTATAAGTTTACCACATTGAGATTTATAAACCTTGAGAGACTTAAACTTGAGAGACTTAAATTGAACTTCAGAGAACGCTGAAGATTGCACGTGGCTTTATAGATTAACGTTTATTCGCAAAAAAAGGAATAATGCCAATAACGAAATTCACAATGCTGCATTAATGATTAATATCAATGATCCCACTGTGACTGCAACGAAAGTGCGAAATATTTATTGCGCAACGAATTGTTTCATAGTGTGAAAATTATAGGTATTAATTATTAATACATTACAATAATGCACTTTGTAACGATTATATAATCGAGAATTGTGAATGATGTTTTTTTTTTCAAATCCATGTTATTTTTACAGAACACTTTTAATTAGACCTAATTGCACTAGGAAAAAAATTTAATGTCCTCAGCAAAACTGTATTCAGTTGAAGTATTTTTAACAGCAACTAAATATTTTGTTTATATAACAAAAAATTAAAAATTTACTTTGCGAAATATATTTTTCTGTTTTGTAGATAATTAAAAAAAAATTTGTTTATGCTAATTAAATAATTTAATTTTTATTAAAATTACAATTTTGTTCAATACATTTTAATCAAAAATTTTTGTTTATTACAACCAAAGTTTTGTTGTTACAGCCAAATTTTAATTTATAGTACAAAACATTTATCTTATAAGTGTAGACTTTTACGCAACGAAATACTTGTGGAATTTCTATCACGCCGTTCTTATTAAATCACTCATATCACATAAAAAGGCAATAAAATCATGTGACGATTTATTTCTAAGACTACCGACGATTTTATATGAAGGTATTAGAATTCTTCTGAATCTCCTTTGCGTTCGTGAAATGTATTTCACTTCATTTCGTGAAGATCCTCTTGCATGATTTAAAATAAAGACGCGATTCAACGATTTATCTTCAAGTCTCTGGTTTCAAGTATCTGTTTATGCTCGGCATTTTCTCGCGTGTCGTTCGTTAAAAAGACGCCTAAAATCGATGCCGCAGTAAAAACATCTTTTACAGCATCGTCGACGTCGAGATACTTTCAGCGGCCGCAGTAAAATCGCTGCGAGCAACGCGCATGAAGTATGTACAAACAGCTACTTAAATTCTAAAGCAGATTTACCGCCGATCACCGTAAAGATTGCCCCAATTTGCATGAGAAGTGACGTTTAAACGGCGCGTTCTGTTGCGTGGCATTTTTGACTGAACGTAATTACGGTTGTGTTCCCAGTATACGCAGGTATAAACATGATTCTTGATGCATGCTTGTGTGCTTTTAGACGAATATCATTGCGATGCTTATTGCCTTCACTATAAAATTATATGTCATCTGCTTAGCGATCGGAATTGTAATTCCACTAAACGCAAGTTTTTCAAAAGCAAAAGCAATTGGTGGATGTATAGTGATATGTTTTAATTATTAATGTACTTAATAATTAATTTTATCAGATTTGAATCTGAAGCGAAAACTTCAAGAAATTTAATTTTGCATCTAATAATTACAGATTTAATTCTTTGTAAATTGTACTTCGAAAACACAGTCAATTATTTTGATTATGAATTCTGAAAAAACAAATAAAATACGATCGGACTTCAATAATAATAAAAATTCATTGTTGAAGCTTTCACGAATATATGCGAGATTTTTTCAGAATTTTATACAGTCGGTAGTTTAGAGAAATATAAAAATCTGCACTAAAATTCAAAGACTGGATTGATGGAAAGTGCAACTCCACATAGTTGACGGAAGATTAAACGTGCGATGATTAGATAAACAAAATGTGTGATATAAATCTAATGAATAATTGTTCTACCTGGATATCTGGATAAAAAACGAGAATTTATTTTGTTATAATAAAAATAATTATCTACTTAGATATAAAAATTCACTACAGCTACTCAAAATGAAGGATTGCTAAAATTGCTCCAGAATTGCAGCGATCTGCATAACGAGATGCTACCGCGAAAAACCGAAGCTCAAAATATACAAACAGGTACTTAAATACCAAAACGAGATTTATTATGGATCACTGCATAAGTTTTCTCCGTTTTGCATGTCAGGCATGGCATGTCCCAATAAAAGCAGATCGAATCGCGCAAGAACCGAAAGCGATAAGTTGACAAGCGAGTCTTGTTCGCTATGATATTATCACACTTGTTCGCGCGGCGAAAATTATAGCACGCTGCACCTCGGAAACATCAGACAGCGTAAAATAATGATCGCTAAAATTTTGTTCCACGTCAAACGAGAACATTTATATCCGCCGAACATCAAGTGCGGAGCGTATTTAATAATCTGAATCTAGCGGCAATTAAAGCGATGAAGCACGCTCGTTCGATGACGGTCTCAAGTGAGCTCTGCTTAACACTACTGTAACATTAAAACGCCGAAAGGACTATTTTCTGTTCCTCTTCTTTGCTTTTTAAATTCACTTTATATGACATTAAATCTACACTGTAAACTTAATCATCGATCGATTTAATCATCATCATGAACTTAATCATTTTAATTTTAATATGGATGACTAATCAATTTCTCGCGGGATTCATCCTTAGCTTAATTAATTTCAAGAGGATGCAACTTTCTCGAAGTTTCTTTTTCTCTTAATGAGATAAATCGACTACTACGAAACCTATCATTAAATTCACGATCGACAGCAGTCTGCATATCATTCTCTGAATTTCAGTTACACAATTAAATTAATATATCAAATTATATTCTCTATTTAAATAATTTTTTAAATCATTTATATAGATCGTCTGCTTCTATTCAATATTTTATTAATTTAGTTCAAATAATAGAATTAAACAATTTAACTGGGAAAAATGTAATAAATACGTAAGTCAAATTTAATTTGTTATTTGTTTAAAGTACACGTTAATAAGATGAGTTTACTTTGTGACTAACTACAAAAATGGAATAATTTATACTTTGTTTTATATAGAAGTTGAAAATAATAAAATATTAAATTGCTCCTTTGATATTTAATATAATCCGCGGTATTTTAATCCGCGTAAGATTCCGATTTTTCTGATAGAAAGAAACTCGGCTGAATTTGACATCAATGTTCCTGGCGATCGACGCTTAGATAATAACATGCAGTTTATCGATCAATAAATCAACGATCCAGTCAAGTATCACTTACTGCGTAATGCTACTTCGAAACGGACCGCAACATAGTTCAAAGAAAGAGAATTCAAACGTTTCGTTTATAAACGGCGAGATTGCAAGCCCGATGGCGGTATGCCGTCGTCATTATCGCTGCAATAGCGATCTCTATTGCCACGGCAATTTCTACGAACACAAATCGATCTCGCGTCTTACGCACGTCGGCTACTACGTTCACGGGATGTAAAACATCGCACAATTTTCCATTACTCACGGAAGAAAAGACATACAGTACTATGTATGTACTCTTAGAAAGGAAAAAGTGATTTTACTGAAATAAATAACAATAAGTAAAGAGCAAAGTAAGAGTCAAACACATTTTAAATTTTAACACAATTAAATAGAATAAATTACAAATAAAGAAAAATAAAAATAAAGGAAACAGTCTAAATTCAAATATAAAACATTACAAGTTTCGGCTACCGGAATGACCCCTTTCTTCAGACATTTATTTATCGCAAAGATCGATGTACAAAATTAGTTATCGAAAATGCTCGCATATTCCTTATAATAACAGCTCGAATGAGTCTTCGTGTAGAACTCAACATTATTCGCATACGATTGGACAGTCAAATACTACGGGATGTGAAGCATCGTGATATGATTTTCCACTGCTCACGAAAAAAAAGATATATAGTGTACTCTTAGAAAGGAAAAGGTGATTTTACTAAAGTATCTAAAAATTAAATAGATATAAATCTGGAAATAATTTTGTTAAACCATCAAAATAATTATCTAGGTCTCAAGCATAATGAACAATATTGCATAAAGTTTTGACATTCTAGCTTGAACATCCTACACAATTTTGATGGTTATAATTATTTTGATGAAACAAAATTTTGATTAACAAAATTATTTTCAAATTTATGTCTAAATTTTTAGGTACCTTAACAGAATCATTCCTAAACTATTAAATTTTTTAATGGAAATTATATCTGTTTGAAATTATGTATAATATCTGTGATTAATTAAACTTTTTATATAAGATACATATTGCTTTTATATTCCCTAGAAATTTTTCTTCTATCGAAATTATGAATTATCGTTGATAATTGAAGATAAATCTTTACTTGATTGTCATTATTGGAATCATAAATCTGCTTACGATTTAATTGCTAATGTCACAGCTAATGCATCACGTTAATCACATAAGTACGTCATTTGTATTGTGAGTTCCATATACGTCCGCCTATCTAATTGCACAAATGTATCTGCTTTAATAATCGGATAAATTCACTTCGTTTCCTCGTCAGCAGTGATTTCATTCTTAAATCATTTCGCAAATGCGGGCCGAGCTGACGTTAAGACTCGAATCGGTTCGTTACAATTAATAAACCTTATTGCAACTCGACGGCGGTAAGGAACGACGCGTATTTGTCACGATTAGCGATCGCCCTCTCGGCCGATCTCGCCGATCTTTTGTGCAACGAGAACGGATATTTATTCGCCCACAAATGCGGTTCTGAATGCCCGGCGGGATTAGAGAGACGCGGGATCATTATTTATGCGCGCGATAGCCGCTCGCACGTTTACGGCTGCTTGAATTAATCATGCGTCATGCCGCTACTATATTTGCGCTAACGAGCCTTTAATCCTTGCCAGCGCGAATTTGTTTTCATTATTAAACGGAAATTTCACTTGCCTCCTTACACATCATGTAAATCTTGGAAAATCTCTTAACAAAAGGAAGAAGAGATTCTCCACGTCGAAGGAATAAGAATTAATAAATTGCTGAAGACAAATTTTATTACAATTACTGACGCTGAACTGTAAGTTCTGTTTAATTTAAAAGTACTAATTAATTTCAAGAAACCAAAATAATATAAGTCGCATAAAAAAGAACGAATATTGGATATATTTCAATTAAAATATTCCTAATTAAAATATAAAGTAAACTTTGCAGATGTAACGCAAAGAAAATTGAATTTTACATTTTGGACAGATAGATTTATAATTAAATGTGTCTATAAGATTTATGGTCGGCTCTGAAAAGGTGATGTAAATATGACGATATAATATGCTTATTGTTGCCAAATTTTTAATGAGAAATAGACGGCGCGACTTGAAGATAATATAATTGTATTTTGACTGATTCAAGCAACTATTATATGCTATTAGCAGTGTTTTTCTAACAAAGTAGCGAGCGGTGTGAAAATGTGCAATGACACGCGTGTAACTCAGTGTACAAAATTAACAATCAAGCATGACAGCTCTCGACTGCGCGTTCGCGGAAAACACTTAGCGCATTATTAGACAGCATAAATCTCACACATATATACTCGAGCGCAGAACGATAATTATTCAAATAGCACCCCGTTTGAGGCAAAAATCGGAATGTTAGCTGATAACTCCGCACATAATAATGTCACCGCTCATTAAACTAATATGCGACGTTACGAGACGCGCGATAATTACAATGCTGTCATCTCGTTCACGCATCTTTGCTAGAGAAGCGAAAATTTTCACATCGAATGATCGTATCGGATAACCGTGTCAGTTGATTTACATCTTTTTTCCGATTTGCATGAATAAATATAGAAAATTCTAGCTTTTGTTACGCACGGTTTTGCATATAGATGAATAAATAACATGATTTTGAAATATCTAAAAAGCTAGATACAGATTTGAAAATAATTTTGTAAGATGTTTAAATTTGTTATAATATCAAAATATTTTTAAAATATATTTTATTGCTCATCATATTTAAATATTCTACTTAATTATTTCAATGAGATTCAACAAAATTATTTTCAAATATATTTATCTAACTAAATTTTAAAAATTTTCAGCAAAAAAATTTTTTTCCGCATATATAAGACTTTGATTTTTTTTGTATCCTACACTGAAAAAAAATATAGCCAATTTTAATAAATATTTAGTTGAATACTGTCAACTAGATATTTATTAAATATAAAAATATATTTATTTGATATAAGAAATGTTAATTTGATTTAACAATCATTTTTTTTATTGAACAAATATTTACTTACTGTAAGTAAATGTTTATTCAAATTAACTATATTTTTTTCTCAGTGTATATAATTATTTTGATAGTCCATAAAATTACTTTTATTTTTCTGAATTAAGTAATATTTTTAGATATTTCTTGAAAATTGTTTTTTCCATATACACATTTTCTTCCTCGATAATTACGCAAGAAAAACAATTACAAAAGAGTTCGCTAGATCTTATTAGACATTGATATCTTTTGCGTTTAACGATAGCGCTGATATATTACATTACAAACATTCCTGTTTGCACCTTGTGCATGAACATCAATTAGAGAGCCGTGGCATCTCCTCCGTCGTAAAGGTTAATTGATAAGACAAGCAATAACGCGAGATTTACAGTATGTAGCATGGTATATGGTAATACTGCGAACAAATCATCACGGACGTTTTAGCTCGCTCTCTTCCTGATTATCAAGTTGTTAATTAATTTTTGCTGAAATACTCGGCCAGGTGAAAGAGTCGGCAAAGTACCATGCTATTAAAATTATTACAGTGCATAAAATGCATTTGCACGTGCGAGCTTTCTTATGACAACATTGCAATTTTAATTCTCAATCTCTGGTACATCATATTTCATGAACAGTATTCATACAAAAAGACCTTATTACATCTTTTAATACACATGGAACAGTTTTGAAGTGTCTAAAAAATCAACCAGATATAAATCTGAAAATAATTCGATCAGACTATCAAAAATAGTTATATAAAAATCTC
>NW_017259206.1:4380936-4409165 GCF_001594045.1 Atta colombica | reverse complement strand
ATATATATATATATATACATGTTAAAATTATTTTGATAAAATTATCTTCAAATCTGTATATCTATCTAATTAAATTTTTAGATACTTCAGCAAAATTGTTTTTTCCGTGCAATTATCGCGACACTTTACATTCGTTGTTAAATGAAAAAACATTTACAGATCGCGCAATAAAAATTTAAATGAAATTTAATTGAAATTTTCTTTAGACAAGCGAGCGAATAATTCATCTCGCTTACTATACAACAGTTAATAACTTCCGATTCAATCAGACTCGATAATACGATATTAATTTATGAGTCCATATCGACTATAATGTAATTCCCAGTGTAATATGATTGTTACTCGATGATGTAAGAGTAATTATGCATATAATCATGGGAGGGGAGAGCGCTTAATGCCTCGCGTAACATGATTGATCGGAATTGATATGCAGTGGAGAAACACCGCGAAGAGAATTATTCATTTCTCTCAGGTATTTGTGCCGTACGTTGTCTATGTATTTAAACAACAGAATTGATACGATTCTCGATTGAAAATGTGTAAATTAACATTTTCGGTTCTTAGGAAGATACATTTAGAATTCAGTCTTTAAAAAAAAATATATACCTCGACGAATAATTTAATTTCAAAAATTAAAAATCTGTAAAAATCAAAATGCATTTAAAGATGAGCAAATTATTTAAAACGAAATGTCAGTAACGAAACTTCAATTCACTTTGAATCATCATCAGCGATAAAAAAATATAAATGTAATATTGTTTTCCATTGAGAAAACTGGTGCAACACTGATAGAATGGTGAAAATCAGTTTACATATCGGTTTACATTTCAGTGTGTGTTAATAAATAAGTCAATTCTTTTAAAGATTAAATTATTATGAAGTTAAGTCGCGTAAAAAATAAGTAAGTATGAAGTTAAGTCGCGTAAAGAATATGTAATTACAATAAAAGGATTATAATAATGAATTATTTTTTAATACTGAAAATATATGAATTGATTTGCATTCAATTGCATTAGTTTTTCCCAATAAAAATCGCTATAAATCTCCCATTCTCAAATCATAAGAAGTCTTCCTTCAAACATTCCCAAAAGTTCATCAAGGAAAGCAAACTAATAATCCAAATTAAAACAATAACCGAGTATTATGTTTAATGTTGCCAAGAAATTAAAAAAGTAAAGATTGACTCACCAAGAGTCCAAGAATGAAAGAGATAAATAACATTGATAAGATATGTATCAGTTGTGTCTATCTTGCGTCGTTAATATTAAAATTGATCAGTTCGGAAATAATATGTATATAAATTCAAAAATATATATAAACAATAATCATATATATAAACATAATCAATTTTATTTCAATCATGTTCTCCATAAATACATATTTATCTTTTATTATTCATGATAATCATGATAATCATGCATGAATGTCTCCCGGCTATATATCGTTCGATCGAATCGATGTGTAAACACACGATTGCGTCGCCGAATCAATTCTCGCGGGTAATCCCTTTGTAAGGGCTACCGTTAATAGGAAATCGATACGCTCCAATCGGTGATGCTCGATGCGACCATGCATAATTTATAATTTCCGCGGCATTACAGTCGTGCGAGAACGACAGCCGTCGTCTGCGACATTTGAATACAATGCGGCGCTCACAGCGACGGGCATCGCTAATTGCAAAATCTGCTCGATCCTGCATAAACAAGTCGCTCACGCGTGACCACGCCGGACAAAATCAGCGAACGCGTGCAGCAACGATCGCCGGTCACGCCGCGAATTTTTTTACGCGATCGGCGGCCGAAAAAATTCGCGCCACGCTAATCGATTAGAAACGGTACAAACGTTTCATCAGTGCGCAATTAGCGAAAATAAGAGAATAATTCTGTATGAATTATTAATGAGACCGCTGTCGACACTTGTCTATACTTGATGACGGTGATTATTTAATTTACGACTCTCGCTTCGGAAACAAAAATTATAGCTTCTTTAGCATCAGTTTTTTGTAGCGAGAAATTTATAATAAAGAGTAAATGTAGAACAATAAAAATTATTGCTATTAAAATTATAACTTTAAATAGAAGTAATAATTTGAATATGATGTTATTTATTTTTACTTTCCAAAGAATAATTTTCAATAAAGATTGCGGTTTTATATTATATCTCGATTTATTCCGGCAAAATTTTATCTATTGATGCCATTTATAGGCGTATTTAAATACATAAGTTGGGAAGGAAATTAATTTTATGTTTCATTGATAATATTTCGTTTGATTACAGGATGTGGCTGCAACAATTTGGGCTCTACGAGTTCTGCTTGCGACATCGTATCCGGACAGTGTCAATGCAAACCGCAAGTTATTGGCAGACAGTGCAACGAATGTAAGGTAAGATTCGATTTTCTACGCTATACTAGATGCCGCAAATTTTTAATTTTACAAATTAGATTTTTTTTATAGATTAAATCTGTATATTTTTTGTAATATTTTTTGTAATAGAAGGTAATCCAAGTCAGAAAGCGAGGTTTAAATTTATCGAACAATATCGAATGCCTAGTAAGATAAAGTGATTTATAACATTGAAGTGCATTATCTGGAATAGCATCTAATAGCGAAGACAAATGTCTTGCTTCATAATACGACTGTATCAGATACCGAGAAATATTCAGTGATCTGTAATACAGAAGTGGTAAACGTCAGACATAGTCAGACATGATAAATCATTGTCCGTCGAAATCCAACAATCAAAGTCAATTAACAGATCCTGACAATTATTATGATAATAATATAAATCTGACGCCAGCAGATTCTAATCTAGACATTACAATGTTTCTTAATATTCATTCTTTCTTTATTTGTTATTCAATTAATGCAACTCAAGCTCGAGAGACATTTCTAATTATCGGATTTAATATGACAATTTAGACCGGTTATTGGGGATTGACATCAGGAACAGGCTGCACGCGTTGCGAATGCGATTCTATGGGATCTCATAACACATCCTGCAGCAACGACACAGGAGAATGCTATTGTAAACCGGGTGTGAGTGGTTCACGCTGCGACAGCTGTTTATCCGGATACTACGGATTTTCTTTAAACGGCTGTCAATGTGAGTCAAATTCTTTTCCTGCTGTAACTCCCACCTAATTAACGTGATATTTCTTAGTCAAAATAGCAATACTTTAATCAATCCTTACAATTTCTTTGCTGTATAAGTCTTGCAAATAATATTTTTGCCTTAAACTCTGAACGATGAGTAGAAATTTATATAGAGTAAAAATTTATCTCACGATTTTTGCTCGCACGATCGTTTATATATATAAGATCGTTTAATATGCGACTGATCATTTCTTTTTTCTAACAAACTACTCCTCAGCACGAGGAATTCTCGATTGTAAAATTTACAAGAGAGAAAGCGAAATTATAAAACAAATTAGACTTTGTTTGCGTCTTTTACTACGTTTATAAAGTCTCGGCGAACTGGAGATTCTATAATGAGACCACTTGCTCGACAGTGTGCGATTCATGCGTCCGACCTGGTCACGTGTGTGACCCTGATACCGGTCGCTGCGTGTGTCCCCGCTTGACCTACGGCGAGCACTGCGACCGATGTAGACCAGGTGCGTGGGACTTAGTACCGCGTGTTGGCTGTAGGCCATGTGCCTGTACCCTGGGCGCCACAGGGTCCCAATGTGACCATCAGGGTCAGTGCCCCTGCAGAATCGGCTATGACGGACTCAGGTGCGAGAGATGTGCCAAGGGTTACTACGGCTATCCGAGGTGCCGTCCTTGCGGCTGCAATTTAGCTGGCACGACGCACTGCCACGATGGTGTCTGTGAATGCGACGACAAGGGACAGTGCCCGTGCAAGGTGAGAGAGATGAGGAGCCAAAAAGGAAATTTTAAGATTTTTTCGCAAAAGGAAAAGAATATGCTGAATAAAAATTGATGCTGAATTTTGTGAATTTGTTAGAGAGAATTAACTCGTACACACAGGAAAATATTTGACTGCTAAGAAAAGTAATTACTTAATTTATTACTTTTCTTCTTTTAAGCGACGGCTATTTTTGACAATATTTTCTTGATAACAGATTTAAAATATATTTATTACAAATAAGAAAAAATTTGTTATTATGTATTAAAGCAAGAATTTATCTTTTTAAAGAATATTATAAAATTTTATTGAAAAAATAATTAACAAGCAGATCGAATTTGCTTAATAATTTTGATTGAAGTATTAAATAAATACTTTAATCAAATTTTATTAAACTTATTAGTATTCAGAATATATTTTGAAATATATTCAGAATATATTCAGAATAAATTTGATGCTTGTGATGAATTTGTGATAAATTTGCGAATATATAAACTTTTGAAATACTTAAAACCAATAATTAATATTTAAATACGTATGTATTTTTCTCTGTGTATGTAAACTTCGAACTAAACTAAAATGAAAACATAAATTTTCCGAATTGTTATATTCTATTCGCGAAAATTTAAAATTGAAAAATCGATAAATTTATATTGTTTTTTAGTTATAATATAACTCCTTGCAAGTTTTCATCTAAAATTAATGAAATTTCAAAAAGTTTTATACATTTTATTTCCGATGTAACACTGAAAAGCATTAATTAAAGAATGATCTTCAAGGAACTGGTCGTCGGACGACAGTGCAATCAGTGCAAGGAAGGTACGTTCGGCCTTGCAATGGACAATGTCAAGGGATGCACCGAGTGTTTCTGCTTCGGAAGGAGCACTTTGTGTCAGCAGGCCGGCCTCAGTTGGGGTCAACGCAGATTAACTCGGCCTCGTGTTCTTTATATCAACGACACAGTCAGCGATGTAATAGTAAGATCCGTTTCGGCTGTTAAATCTTGATGAATGAGTTTATCAAATAGTATTTTATATGTCGTATAAATCATTTAATTATCGATTAAACAGATAATGAATTTTGGCTCCACAACTGTATTACCAGCAGTGAACGGTGGATTGAACGTGACAAATGGTCTTTCTGTAATCCCTGGATCTGATGGTGATGTCACGTTACCCTCAACTCTTTATTATAATTATCCTTTATATTGGAGATTGCCAGATTCTTTTCTAGGTGATAAGGTAATGTTTTCATTGAATATGTATCAATATTTTGTGTTCAAAAAATAAATCGAAATCACGTTTAGAAGTCTCGTATTAAAATAAAAATTTATGTATGCAAAATTCGGCCGATTGATCAACAATCAATTCTTTTTCTATCTGATATTTTGAAGCGATTTCTCATCGTGGATGCAACGCTTTAGACTCATATTAATCCTTTAAGGTTGTCTCTTATGGAGGATTCTTGCGCTTTAAAACTTCGACGGAAGGTGGAATATCTCTAAGATCGAATCTCCGATATCCCGTGGTGCAGTTACAAGGCAACAATAAAATTGTCTTGGAATATTATCTTCATCTACCAGTAAACGATAATCGTTATGAAGTCAGGTATATTCATAGTTAATTGAAAAGAGAAAGAGAATATGTGATTCAATGTAAATAAAATATAAATTAGACACTTTAACGTATAATTTATCAAATGAAATTAAATATAATGTGTTAAAGAGAATTTGTTAATATCATGGAATTTTTAGATATAGATTCATTAAGAATATATTCTTATACATTACACTGTCATACATATTTTATCTTAGATTTCACGAATCATTGTGGCAGCTACAAAACAGACCGGATTACAAAGTCTCCAGGGAAGTTCTAATGGTCGCATTGCAAAATCTACAGTACATCCTCGTAAAAGCTTCGGACAATGCTGAATTTGCAAGAACCACGTATGTAACTGAAAAAAATCATAGAGAGTAAAATGAATTTCTGTTTATTTTTCTTTTCGCCCCATGTTTAATTTTGAGCGAGTAAATTTAGATGTAAAAATTATTTTATTCATCAACTCTATTATGATTTAAAATATATATGTAAATTTGTAAGAGTGTTTTAATCTTGTTCAGATTGCTGGAAGCTTCTCTCGACGCCGCCGTCCTGATGCCTACACACTCGCCACCACTGGCGACCGGAGTGGAGATCTGCCAATGTCCGCCAGAATACAATGGTACGTCTTGCCAAGATCCTAGCATCGGCTTTTACAGATGGTATAAGAACACCACCGCCACGTCTACCATCGTGATCGATCTTGTCGGACAAGCTAGACGTTGCCAGTGCAATGGGAGATCCGAGGTGTGCGACAGGGAGACGGGATATTGCTTGGTAAGCATTACTCAAACATTTTCCTACGAGTGTACACTATTCGCGGAGATGATAGCGCGACAGGAAGTATGCCGAGAGACAAGTGCATAAGGATATAAGCTAGAGTTGATACAAGATAAATTTCTTACTAAGAAGCCTTCGAATCTGCATGATGTTGATGGATTTACATGCTTTTTCTTGTCAATTATCTGCATTTGCCATTTCATAAACAATTTCTGTATTCATTCTATTTTTTGCGATGAAAAATAGCTTAGCATTTTTTTCTAATACTTTTCTATACTTTGGAAGGAATAGATAGATTATATAGGTAATTATAGGTAGTTTTTAATTTTTGTAAAAAAATATTGAATTTAAAGAGAGTGTATAATTTAAATAATTATTAAATTTATGTATATAATATTGAAAAAATTAATATATTACAGAACTGTAAAGAAAACACATTTGGTGCACATTGCAACGTTTGCGCTGATAGTTTCTACGGTCATCCGGAAATAGGAGGCTGCAAGCCATGTCCATGTCCGCAAGTCGATAAAAGATTTTCAAGTACCTGCGTGGTTCGTGCGAACAATGAACCTATTTGTCACTGCAAGCCAGGTGTGTAGACAAGAATATGAAAAATAATTTGCGCATATAAAAATAATTATAAAAAATTAATTAAAACATTTGTCTAATTTATTTTAATATTAGGTGTGGGAAAAAGTTCGTGGCGTTTTTTTAATGCCATCTAACAGGAAAAACGCCACGAATTTTTTCCCCACACCTAATATTTTAACTCTTAGATCATTCAAAATATTTGACACAAAATCTTGCGATTTTCATAATGGGTGTTCATTTTGTACGCATAACATCTAAATTGTATTTTCTTTAAAATTATAAACGTTAATTTTCTCGAAGTTATTAAGTTCACTTTATGATCTGTAATTATCATGTCAGATTTCAGGATAGAATTTTATTTACAATTTTATATGCTATATATTTAGATGTCTATCTATTTTAATATATATTTCATTTATATGTATATTCTGTTGCTTCAAATATTTTTTGTATTACATGATATATAAAATTATAAATCGAATTTCATTCTGAAGTCTAATATGAATTATAACTTATCTTTAAAATTATAACTTATCTTTAAAATTTTATTTTTCTCATGCATTCACCTTCGGCTTGTCGCAGGCTATGTTGGTAGAAAATGTGAACGTTGCGCCTATGGCTATTACGGCTTTCCCGACCTTCCGGACGGCAAGTGCATTCCGTGCAATTGCAATTTGGCAGGAAGTTTAAGCGACGGCTGCGACGGCGAGACAGGACAGTGCAAATGCAAGATCGGTTCTACAGGCAGAGATTGCTCCCAATGCACGGCATATCGACACGTTTACATAAACAACGTTTGCACTTGTAAGTTGACTTACAAATTGATTCTTTGTCTTAAAATTAAAACATCTGTATCAATAGATTTAGAAAGTTAGAATTTGTTATCTCTCTTTTATAAATCTTTGTTGAATGCATTGCTACATAAATTCGTTTTATTACATTACGTTGTGCGAAATGTTTAGCATGCAATGACAATTGCACGGGAATTCTGCTCGACACTGTCGCGATATTGTCTGAAGAACTGGCTGGTGGAACGAGTCACATAGCAGACGGATATATTCCACCCCCGTGGGAGGAACTGTCGTATATTGATTCCAACATGACTATATATCTTGAAGAATTGGAACAGCGAACTCGTCTGCAGCAAAGAATGAGAAACGTACCGTGGCATAAATACAAAAAACTTGCACAAGATGTTGAAATTATGTTAAGAAATGTATGTCTCTCTAATATTTTTAAATAATAATAGCATAATAGCATAATTGTCTGAAATCTGACGCAAATTGATTATCTACAATAAGCTTTAGAATACATTTCCTATTTTAATTTGCAGATGAACAAGAATGCTAAACATGCCGATATTTTGAAGACCAAGAGCGGCGATTTGAAAAATAATGTTTTTACAGCAAAAATTATGCTTGATAATTTGAGGAGAGACATAGAAGGTATATTATCATAAAAGTTTGTTTTAATTATCGTTACAATAATTACGCTACATAAATATTTTTAGAATAATCTTTTTTCTCGAACTCCAGATACAACTTCGGAACTCAATCAATACAGTAACGATAATAGGAGAATAGAAATTAAAAAAGCCTTAAAAACTGCTAAGGCAATCTTGAATTATCTAAAGTCTGTCGACATAGCCAAGAGAACTACAGAAGTGGAAAACTTCCTCGAGTGAGTATTGTTTTGATTTGATTAATTTTAGAACAAGAAAAGAGAAAAAAGAAATTAAATTTTAAAAATTATTAATAAATAATGTTCTCTCTTTTTGATTTAATTAGCGATGTTACCAAATATGTAGCGTGGCTAAACTCTCTTCATGACGCGACTGAGCCTTTGGCGATCGCTCAAAATGACGCTAAAAATTACGAGATGAAATTGAACGATATGCGAACGATCATAGAAAACACCATGGAAACACTATTCAGCTACGACAGTTTGTACAACCATATCAACGGGACATTCATCGAGGCCAAAGACCAATGCGCTCATATAGGGATATTGCGCGACGAAACAAACGAAACGATCACAGAAGGGAAGAAACTCGTCAATGAAGCTCGCGATCTACTTGTCGACGCAGAAAATAACATTCAAGTAAATAAAAATATTTTCATATTTATTTAAAACAATTTGTAACAATGGTAAATAGGAAAGAAATCAGTACAGAATAAGTATGAGTGACGTGTATATAATAAATAACTGAATTTTTTATTGATCATAAACATTAAGAACCTTATTCTTATAAATACGATTTTCAGAATCTTTCAGATTCACGCGATAAATTAACATACTGGACGGAGAAGCTGAGCATGAAAGAGGAACTTTTGTATCGGCTAAATTATGAATATGACGAGAAGTATGTGGTACCAGCAGTGCAACATGCGAAGAATCTATCCAGCTACGTCGATCAGTATGTCAGGTATTTAAGCATCCTATTAACATAATTAATTCAATCAACAATTATATCGCATTAAATCCAAAGCGAGTGACTTTATTTCAACGATAGCGAATGATATAATCATTGACGATTCAATAATCGTGACGATTCAATAATGTGACATTAATTTTTGTTGAATAGTTTATTCGCCAAGACACGAGATATTGCGGCTAGTCCCCTGAAGGCAAGTCAGGCCTACAAGAACATTGTCGACGGTTTACAAGCGGCGAAAGTCACTGCGCTAGCAGCCAAGGAAATCGTCGAGGATGTGCACAAAAAGGTAAAACATGATTATTATAATATGATTTTCTTTGAATTTAGGATTTTTATATTTTTCCTCTTTATTAAATTGATATGTTTAAATGCTGTAACTCTATTTCCATTGTGTATATAAAATAAAAATAATTTTTCGAATTATAACTAATCATATTATGAATGATTATATTAAAATAAAATTATTCTGTGATATTTTTATGCTTTAATTTACATTTGAATTTTTTCTAATTTTAAAATATCAAGAATATTTTTGAGACATTTTAAATGTTTACAAAATAAAAGCATAATTTTTCTTGTAATTTTATATATTAGCGCGTGCAATATAGATTTACTTAGAAAAATATATTGTTGAATCTTTTAAAATAAAAGAGCTCTTAGCTTCAAAAATATCTGCTGTATTAATTATCAACATTTCTATTTTTTTTTATTCTTCCTAAATTTTAGTCTTATGCTTTTAATTTAAATGAAGTATTAATATAATGTTATAATTTTGAGAGTCGGCTATAAATATAATGTAGATGCTTTTTCAAGGCTTTCCCTCTTTCGGGACAGAAATCGTTACTGGATAATGCTAAGGAAGTATTAGCTAAGTCTTCGCAACAGTGGGAAGTGGCGAAAGAACATGGCAAACTAGTAAAAAATGCAAATGCCAAGTTGAATGCTCAGAAGCAAGCCATTCTGGTATTAAAAGATTCATTAAACAACACTGGAATAAAGGACAACGAGATAAATGTGAAATTGCGAGAATTGCAAAGTAATAGTAAAAAATGTAAGTATATTATATATTATTATGATATTATTAATAATTTCAAAAAATGCAATTGTCGAATAAAAGATTTTAATGTTATATTAAGGAGAATTTTTTTTAAATAGTACATGAGGATCTACTAAATATCTTGGAGGACAACAATGAAGTAGCAGAATCGGTAATGAATACGCAACGATTAATTGACGATTACAAGCAAGGCATCGCCGACAGACTGAAGCCGAAATTACACGAATTGAAGCGCGAAGGCGATTCGAAGATAAGCCTTGCCAGCGAAAAATGTAATATTTCTTTTCAAAATTAATGTATATGCATACTTAGCGAACGTTTTTATATTTTATATGCTATTATTAAATAATTTTATTGTTAATTAAGTATTAAATTAGTGAAAATTGTAAATTATTATGAAAGAAATATGTATATTTTAGTGACGGAAGCGCTGAGTAATATTAAGAAAGCTGATGCGAAGTTAATAAGTCTATCAAACGTTGCAATGAAACGAAAAACTGTTTTCGATAAATGGAATGACACATTAGCCACGAAATTGCAAAATCTCAAAGACAAAATTGCAGAAGCCCGAAATACTGCCGAAGGGGTAAGAATAATAATTATTTTGTTCTTTGCTCAGATATATTTTTATAAATTAAAATAAAAGTTTTGATTCTCCATATTTAAATGTTTTCATCATAAATTTATTATATGCTATTTTTGTTATATTACATATCTTTAAATTTTAATGTAAAACAATTTTTAAGGATAACTCATTTAATTGATAATTTCCAATATAACTTTGAATAATTAAGAATGTAGTACATATATTTTTAACAAAATGAAAAAATTATGAAAAATCTTTTAGATCTTTCTATAGTCTCTATATATTTGAAAGTAATATAAAAGATTTGACTCAATATCTGGAATAAAAAATTATTTTAATAAGAATTAGACATGTTTTTAAAAAATAATTAAGATAAAATAAGAAAATTTTTGTTTAAATCTGTAAATTTGTAATATTCAATAAAGTTAAAATGATTCTTATTGAATTGTTAATGTACATTGAATTTTATATGAAAAGTATAAATTTCCAATTTTAATCACTTTTTGCAGAGATCATACACTTGATACATTTTTAAGATTGAATAATTGCGATAAATAATTTTTAAAATATAAATTTTTATATTTTATTTTATTTTTAGATCCGCGTCTCTCTACGATCGGTGGAAGGTAAAGAATGCATTCGTTCATACAGACCAACAACGCTGCAATCCTCGTCAACGACATCGATTATAATAACATTCGCGCTTCCAACTGCACGCAAAGAAGGTTCCCTGTTTTACTTGCCTAGTGGAATTAATGTAAGTTCTATAAAAACAATATTAATTTAACGATTAGAACAATTAACTTTGCATAAAATAAAATACATACGAATTGTATAACATATTGATTTTTAAGCAAAATTCTGATATTTCGAATTTTTTCAGGACGATTTTATCGCTCTAGAGATATTTGATAAAAAGGTACGATTCTTATGGAATGTCGGTGGTGGTACAGGTATATTAACACATCCTGAAGTTCTTGAAAGCGGCGATCTGCAAAATGACAGATCTTGGTATCGAATTGAGGCTGAAAGGTAAATGCCAATATTAGTATGAATGTAATTAATTAACATATAAATAGATAAACAAATATTGATTGGAATTTATAAAGAATAATTCATAATGTTATTATTAATTAATACGAGAGAAAAAAGTTGATTTCAAATAATTTGCTTTTTTATCTTAGAACGCGACACACAGGCAAGCTGAACGTACACAAGCAGTTTTCGACATCCGGAAAATATCTTCCTGTCATAAACATGACTAATTCCGAATATGGTCGTTTCGATGTCTTACCTACAGACCGAGTGTGGATAGGAGGTATCCCTAAATCGCAGAGAAGACCAACGGAGCTGATCGCTGGTAATGGTCTTCCGGGTTGTATTCATCAAGTAATCCTCGATGGAAAGCATATCGGCCTCTGGAATTTCATCACAACAGCACCAGATATGGCTTGCAAAGCTTGCGTAGAAGGGTAATTAATCTTGAAAATTAATAATCAAATTTCTTTGACGTTTATATTTATTTATTAAATAATGTGTAAATTCTGCATAGCTCAAATATGTATACATTATATTATTTCATATTTCAAGTTCTTTCTATCTGATAATTTAATAATACAAATTGCTTGTTTTTCGATAATATTTTAACAATGATATTATTAATGTTGCAGAGTGGAGGATGCCAAAGATGATATAGCTTACAATTTCAATGGAGAGGGCTATGCCGTGAGAAACAGAGTCTCATCTGGTCCATATAATAAATACATGTTTGGAGTCTCGATTAGTTTTCGAACATATGACGAGAATGCATTGCTATTTCTAGCCATTAACAAAGATGTACGAATTTATTTAAATTTCCTCATTATGTATTTTATTATCAAGAATATATTTTTATATCTTTTCTTAAAAAAAAGAGAGTAGATAAAAATAAATTTAATTAACATTATATTAAATAAAAAAAAATTTGTATATATTATTATATTTAATATTTATTAATAAAACATCAATTTAATTATATTTATGGAATTCTGTTTAATTTCTATTATATTATTTATAAAAATAGAATCAGCACATTATGATTTCCCTACGAGAAGGCCGAGTGATCCTCCATGTCGGTTACGGCGGGAATGTGAGCATGGAGATGTCCTCGACTTACAAATACAATACAGGCAATTGGACAAAGGTGGATGCATTCCGTCACTATCAATTACGCAAGAACATTGAAAAATGCAGCCTTAGTATCGGTGGTGACAACGACAAACGAATTGGTGCGCCCACACCACAGCCCACGAAGGAAGATATCCCAGATTTGGCGCAGGCCAAGTACTACATCGGTGGACTGCCACCGAGCTTCCGCGCAGAAAAATTAATGTTACCCTCACAAGTGTCGTTCCTCGGATGCATGGCCAATATTGTAGTGCAAGAGGGCTACGATCCAATGGCCGAACAATATTACGGGGTGGAAACCAGTTGCGGTAATAAAGTAAGCATTATAATTTATTCTTTAAAATAGATACAAATCAAACATTCTATTGAAATTTGTTGTACAGATGTAGCTACAATATTTTCCGTATCAAAATTAAACAAATCTCTTTTGTTGTAGCCATTGAAAATAGTCGGATTTTATGGAGATGGATATCTCGAGCACTCAGCGTTTACTCTGCGCAAGATTCAATCTGTCCTAAGCTTCTCCTTCAGAACCATGCAGGATGCAGCTATGCTTCTTCTCTCCACGTTTGAGGGCCACGAAGATAGATTGGGTGGTACTCTCAAAGAAGCTGTAAGACTTTATTACACTTTATCATTTAATTTTTTTTTCTTATTATAAAAAGAATCACTATATAATAAAACACAAAATATAATGATGCACAAAATAATTTATCGTAAATGCTACAAAATAATTTTGAATACCTCTAAATAAATTTATAATAAAAGAACATACTAATATTCATAAACGTATAAATAAGATATGCAACAAAACATTATTTGTACATACATTGGAAATAAATTTTATTTACGTATTATAATTATCAAAAAATTTGAAATTAATTTATTCAATTAATTTTTTCAGAAGGACAGCTATTACTCCGTATGTATTTTCAATGGACAAGTGCAAGTTCGTTTAAATGCTGGCCATGGCGAGCTGGTTCTCCAATCGAATAATACTTTTAATGACGGAAAATATCACTCGGTCACTGTCATTAAGAAAAGAAAGGAAGTGGAGCTGAGAATCGATGACGCATATCAAACATCAGGAAGATTGCGCAATAGTATTGCGATCAAGGCTCCCAGTTCGAATGGCGGACTTTTCTTTGGCGGGCTACCGGCTCTCATCAATAATACTAAAATGATAGCAACTAACACGCCACTGTATGGCGCTATCAAGGATGTGATTTTCAATGATATGTAAGTCATTAAACCAAGTCCAAACAAATTAAATATTGCTCATAATTTCTTGGAAGATGATAAGTGATAAATGATTAAAATTCGATGTATTAAAATTATATTATATGTATATGTATATCATATATATTTTATGTATATCATACATGTATATCATATATATTTTTTTTTATTTCAAATTGTGCTGTATAAAATAATTGTATTTATGGACTTTTTCGATTTAATTTTTTAATTAAAAAGATTATTTCTTTATATCAGTTTGAAGAGATTTTGACGATTAATTTATAATCTTTTTTTTTTCCAGAAATCTTCGATTCGACGATGCAGTTAATTTTGATCACGCTCTAATCGGTCGTTCCGGACCGAGTATGGGAAAAGAAACACCAAATTATGTACCGTCAGCGTCATTGTCTCGAGGAATGTCCACACAACCCGAAGGATGTCAAAAGGTGCCTTATTATTCGCTAGAACCGGGTGCTTTGAAATTTGGCGATAAACCACATAGTCATACGCAACTCTATCTCAACTTCAAGAAATTCTGGGAGAAGAAATATGCGATAGAATTCGATTTTAGGACGTATTATCCCAATGGATTGCTGTTTATCACTCCGGTAAAAAAAACTCATATAATGTAATCATGATTTTGCTAGTTGACAATTTTTTAGTTACAATTAATTTAAACTTATTTTATTAAATTTAAGTTGGACAAAATGTATATATTTTATACGAACTTTCCAACTTTTATAACTAATCTTTCATATAAATATAATTCTAATCATTTAACTTGTTGTTAGTTATATTGTTTTTAGTTGTAACTTTTTTTAGTTATAACTTTATAATATTACCACTTTTATTACAAATGCATAGGGCCTTCGATTGAAACACTATTTAATGGTACTCATCCGAGATGGACAGCTTCTTTTGGTAGTGAGAAGCAAACAAAGGAAAGAAATACTATTTAAGACACCATTTAATGATGGTAATTGGCATCACGTCGTTATCAGTCATGAAGAAAGGAAACTCACCCTGTTAGTAGACACTCAGACACCGCGCATCATCAAAGTACCGAGAAGAATTGGTCTCGCATCCATGATGTATATCGGTGGTCTTCCGGAAAGCGGAACGCCTATCCCGGAACAAGTGGTCGTCAGACTGGAGACATTGAAGGGATGTATCAGAGGCCTGAAGATCAATGGAAATGTTTACGACATGGTGGGTTCCACCAGTAGAGCCTTCAATGTCGGTCAGTGCTTCCCAAGTGTCGAGAGCGGAGCGTATTTTCAGGGCGAGGCTTATGCTATTTATCGTGAGTCACTATTAGTAAAATTAAGAGAAACTTAAGGAGAAATGCCTAAATCTTGAACGTAAAATAAACGATTCAAAAATTCAAATCATATCAAATTTTAATTTCTTAAATTAAAATTTTTTAATAATAATATAACTTCTTCACTATAAAATATAATGGCATCTTAAAAAAAAATTAACTATGCAAAAGATACAAACTAAAATTATAAAATAAGATTCATTTCAATACTAAGAAATATACTTGAATTTTTTCTTACTTCGTTTTAAATCTTCGGAGTAACAATTTTATATTCTTTTAGGAAACAACTTCGAGGTTGATGGCGTGCTCGAACTTCAATTGGAATTCAGAACATCGGAAGTGTCTGGTGTGTTGCTGTCGATTACCGCACCTAATGGTTCACCTTCTCTGTCATTAGAACTTAATAGTGGGAAGGTGATTATGTCGGGCGATCTGGGCGACAACAATCCGTTATATGTAGAGCAGGGCTTTTCTAATCATTATGCGATCTGTGACAATCGATGGCATAGGATCCAGGCTGTATATAACGACGAAGAACTCGCGCTCAAGGTGGACGAGCTGGACCAAAAATACGGCTTGCCCACGAACATTAATTATCATTTAAATACCTCTGTCTTCTCTGGCCCGTTGTACATAGGTGGTATACCAGGTAAATGAATGTTGCGTTAAATTACACATTGGTATGTAAATAAGCCTGCATGATAAATGGAACATAAAAGAAGCTTAATTCTGTTCTCATCATTTCCAGCGACTGCTCAGAAAGGCTCGCTGTTAACGCGAGATCACTTCAATGGATGCATCAGGAATGTGATGATAAGAGGGGAAAGGCGAGACTGGACGGATATGGCCGAGTTGCACAACATCCACCTGAGCTCCTGCCCGGTTCAATGATAGCGGGGCGTGAAGAGGAAAGACAATTACCTCGGCGTTCAGCGCTTTTAGTTCCAAAGACTGTTCGAAGAGTCGCGTTGAGTTCAACAATCGCATCGAGATTAACGTGCCATATATTCGCAAGCGACGAGTTCTTTAAGACTTAACAAAGCCAAAAGATGCTAAACCGTAGACCGTTAAGCTAATCGTCGTAGCATGAAAATAGAAAAAGGAAAAGAGAAATAGAGACCGTACGCTTCAGTCTCGCCGTGACAAACAAACGATGGCACGAATAATTTCGTCGTACGCAGGTACGCGTGCAGACGGTGACATTTTACGCGTAAATAGCGAGACCACTGCCATATAGTTTAATTATTCATCGTAAGCCGCAAACAATTTGTACATCAGTATTTAAAAGCCATTATTTATTATCGTTAACGTAAATCCGATTACGAGAATTTGTGATCGCTGCGTCGACGAGTTAGGGAATAGAAAATAACGCGATTACGTTTTGTACTTTTATAGTTAGACATCTACTAGAGCCCGATATATTATGTACATTGTAGATTTTTTTATTCGAAAGATTTATCGAGAAACATGCAAGTGCCCTGTAAAAAAGAAGTGTCCTTTAATCACGCACACAGAGAGATGATGTTCGAAGAATATTTATGTCTAATTTTCTCTCTCATACATAACACACGCACACGACTTTTGTTAAACTGTAATATATTACATATACACAAGGAAAATTAACAAATTACGAAAATCCGCTGTTATGTATAAAATATATAACAAGAAAAAAAAGCGCATAGGGTTGTGCCGCTTTGATTTATCCTTTTTAACACTCTTAAGATCCCTATAAAATACCTCAGAAACGCAGCTTTATGAAATTTCACAATGCAATTTTCCTCCAAAACAGAGGACAAATATTGAACACAAAAAATTGAAGAGTTCTAGAGAATTAAGAAAATCTTATTTTTATTTATCGAGTAAAATCTTCATTTCGAGATGTTTTATATTAAAAATTGAAGTCAAGAAAATTCTCGTCAAGAAAAAAAGCCAGATCTTTTAAAGAATGTGCCATTAAGGTACGATCAATGATGGATTATTTTTGATATCCATCCGCGGAAGAATAAAAGTCTATTACAAATGGGTTATTAAATTTTATTAATGACATTCGCTGCGAAGATGCTAACAGTAAATTATGACCCAAATCTTACATGACGTACTGAATAAATATACATATCGTCGAGTAGGTAGGTATACGTTTTTTTCGTTTTATGTGTATATAAAAACATAATATTTACAGAGACACGGATAGAAGTTCGAGAACTGATATTCGCCTTGACGTCGAAATTTCAGCGACAATAAAAATCGATAATTATTACGTAACAATAATCGTTTATTATTATTAGTAAGCGCGATTTAACTGCGGCGTACAAATTTACGTCGTGCCGCAGTATTTAATTGGGTATGTGTGTGTATGTGTGTATACCTCGATTTCCCGTCTCTCTTTCTTCCCGTCTCGATCCATTCCGTTTTGTCCACATTTAATTGTCGCATCCAAATCTTTTTTTTTCACCAGTTCACTAATAATATCTATTCTTCAAAAAATATAAATATCAAGCATAAGCGACCAATATCGAGAGATCTCTCATAACTTTGTAATCAATCCCATTTCCACAAGCCATTATTCTCGCTGGCTCTTAAGATTAATGACTATGTATATATTTATATATATTAATTGCAATCAATTCATATATATTTCTTTCTCTCTTTCTTCACTCTCTTCTCAAACATTGTCATCATGAACTTACTGCAACTTGCACCTTATTTCAAAGGTTTCATAATTTCTTTCTTCTATGGCGCGTACCTCACGTTCGATATTGTCAGGTCGGACTGTTTCTGAATCTAAGATTCTCTATCTTATCGCTCTTTTTCTCTCATCGTACTCGGATAAATTTACAACAGACGGGGATATAGAATAGTAAATTTCTTTCTCTCTCTCGATTACTATAATCTCGACGGAGTTTATCTCACGAGTCCCTTTCATTATACATGGTCGAACGGCGAAACGCGGGACGGCGAGGTCAAGCTGACGTCCCACGCAAATTGAAGATACATAGATTATTCCTCCACAGTTTCAGCAGAGAACTCGATTTCGATATGTCGCATTATATTTGTAATTGTATCGTTAATAATCTTGTGTTTGCGGAATAATCTTGTGTTTCCGTGTCGCGAAATACGGAGGGTCTACCTATATCTCGACACGACTGTCCGCACCGAATCGAAGACTTATATAAAATAATTGAAGAACGATCCTGGAGACGCGTCGTCATCGTGAACGGAATCCGAGAGAAAATAATCATACAAATGATAGACCCCCAATATTGTCGTATAAAATAGCTACATAAAGTTTACCTATCTCTAACTTCTTCTCCCCTCTTATAATATTATAATGAAAGAAACGTATCCGACCGAAAAGGCCCATTCAGCGAGATAGGAAGCCAATGCCAGTCCCACGCGAAAAGCGAACATCGAATTTATGGCACAATAAATTATAACAGTTTCTCCGATTAATTACGGACCGCCGCGTTCTCTGTTCGCCCGGACTGACTAAAGTTTCGCTGAGAAACGGCGGGATGTGTCGCGATTGCCGATAAATTCCTAGGGGGAACGTAATGTACGAGACACGGTTGAAAAAAAGTCATGCTGTCAATTCATTAAATATTTTTACGCACTTAGTCCAATTACATCGTTCATAACATAAAGCTTCATACTATTTTTCTTTGCTTCCGAGGAAGGTAGAATATAATTGGAGAACTTTGAATAACGAAGTTTCGTTCGGAAAAAAGCGCGGTTCCATTGATAAAATTGTTTAGACTATTCCCATCTTCCACCTTCCTCTTACATAATAAAGATTGATGCGCATGGGAGGAAAAAAAAGAAGTACCGCGAGGATCTCCCTTTCTCGTCAGCCCTTCGACGAAATTTGTCCAACGATACTTATGCAATATCCACTTTTTGTACACAATGATAACTACCTAATCTGACGAAACACATCGCTCGCTTTAAAACAGCTGCTTCGGCGTAAACTAATGCACGCGCATATCTCGCACTTTTTTTTTTACAGTATAAACTTGAAACGCATAATGTAGCTCGAACGATTGACTTTCGTCGCAAAGAAACGAATGCATCATATGCCTGGATTTATTGTAAGGCTGGTCTTATACTTGATTCTGCTAATTTCGCAACGAACTGATTTATTTACACGAGCTGTCGTTGTTCATATCCGTTGTCACCCCGATGGCAAAAGTTTCATCCCCCGCGGAGAAAAGGGGAATGAGGATGACACTGCAAGAATTGCTACGCATTACAATCGTTAACAGTCGCGAGAAACGTACGCAGAATGAGAAATCATTAATTCAACTCCGTTTGAGCCGCATCGAATATTCTGCCGACACGTATCCCAATCGGTAAAATATAAAGAGCATACATATAAAAAAAGAACAACATTCTTCCCGATTAAAAAAGGAAATTGATATAAAAAAAGAGAATCTTTTTTACAAGGTTACATAGTATACTATTATACAGAAAATAAAAATAAATTCAAAGTCAGCGATTTGCGCATGAGACACATCTAAAAATTAATGATCCCTCACATGTTCGCGCGTTTTATCATACTTTAATATATTCTTTAAAAAGTTTCAAATGCACTAGATAATAATCATTGAATTTAGAATCTTTAGCCTAGCGAAGGATGCAGAAAGACTTGTGTCAATCGTAAATTACGCATGTACGCACACATAAGAACACAAGCTGCACCGTTGCCATCCTCTCTAACTCTCGCTTCGTTTGGCAAAATAAATTTAGAAAAATTTTCACATTATATGTATCCATGAGAATCTCGTACGTCCATGCAGTTGCAACACACCGATTTACACAATTACAAAAGGCGGTTACATGACGAGAGTTAATCCACAAAATTAAGGGATCTTAGGGATGTATTGACAACAAACCATCTTATAAGTAGATATTGGTAATCTTATGACACAGTGATTGATGCTGACGATCAACAAAAAAAAAACGGATAATGCAAGAAAAAGTAAAACAAAACTCATTCTTTATGGTATATGACTACGTTCCCCTGGTTTTTCCACCCCTTCGGAAGCGGCGTGCGATTCGAGAAACGCGGGGCTCGCGCGCCAACTGTAATTATTTCTTTATGGGGTCAGCATCGATCAATTGTCCTTATAAAATTGACTAAAAACGCAACGTATTCGCATTAATTTAATATGGGCCTGTATTAAAATAGTAACTATGAACAACAGAGGGCACAGTAGCGTAATGTTAAGTGTGTGATCACTTATGTAAAACTATATGACGAGTGGTATGTCCTTCTTGTTCGGTAAGTTCACCTTTTTACCTTGCCAGAGGCTGTTGTGTATCGTAAAGGCATCTATGGTCACCGTCAGATGCTTCGTGTGAACTTGAGAAAAGCATTTTCCGCTGGAATTATATCTGAAATGAAAAAACAAAAGTAATTAACAACATGTAACATCAAGAAATTTAAAATAGAAACACATAATTGATTGAAGTCTTTGAGACAGAAAAGAACGAACTTAAGGAATCGACTCTTGATTTCACTTACTTAAAAAACTTGTCGAACATATTATCGATGACTTGTTTGGGCCCAGTACCGTATAGCTTGGCTACTTCCTCCCTCTCGGGACAGTACGAATAGAGAGCGCGAAATTGGCAGCCAGCGTCTCGAAACAGAATGAGAAAGTGTTTGCTCTCAGACCGGCTTATCTCCTCCAGAACTCTCGATTTGGCTTCCCTGTTCACCGTACCGGGGAAGACACAGTACTCCACAGCGTTCAACATTATGTTGCGATTTGACTTGGCTATCGGCAGTTTATACAGTCTCGGGCCTGTTTTAGTGGAGGCATAAAGTTCCTTAACTTTTTCTTTTGTGTTAAAAAAATGTAGCGATTATCGAGTACATTTTTTCTCTTCAGAATCGATATATATTTATTGATGCTTCTTACCATTATAGTCCATCATAGAACTGGGCGTGCTACTGATGTCGCTGCTGCCATCGTCATAGATCCTCTTCTTCGACGTCATCAAGGCGGGTGGCAGCGAACCGGGTCCCGAAGGTGACGTTAGGTGCCTCATACTGCCTATGCCCGGACTGGCGGCGCGTCTCGGAGGCGTCGACCTGCCCAGGCCGCTATCTGAATCTATTTGTCGACACATCATACAATCTTGATCACTACTTGCACGCTCCGCATATAAAAATGAAAATCTCAATGGAGAGGCAAACGTCTATGCGTTACATTCTTATTAAAGAATGAAGACAAATGTATATTTTTTTCCTTTTATTACCCAAGCGAATCAGAATACACAGAAATCTTTTTTTGGTTTTATTATTAATGATGGTTAGCCACCCCGCCAAGAATGTATTAGTCACTTGTTATAATGATCCCTCACATGTTCGCGATGTTGTTATAGACATGTGCGAGATACCGCCCTTGCTTTAAGTTTAGCTTCGTAATTTGTGTTTTATTATGAAAAGTTTATTATGAAAAATATTTCAAAATATTTGTAATGTACTTTATAGTTTGATAAAATAATTATAAATGCTTGTGTCTATCAGCTTGTTAAATCGTTGACTGCACTAGAATGATTCTAATGTCATGATTTTCTAGCGTACTAATTGTTATCAAAACTATGAATCTCTTGATCAATGCTAATGCGATGATTTATGCTTAGCTTAATACCAACGATTTAATCCACGAATATCACAATTTAATCCAGCTCTGCAGTTTGCGACGAAACACGCTCGATCGATTATTGACATTAAATAATAGGACATAGCAAATTCATCCACATCGAATGCATGAATCTCGATTATACATCACAATGAATTTGCTATACCTTGTCACCACAATACCTGAAAATAAAAACAATAAGAGGACACTGTGATACGCAGAGTGAGATATTCGAGGCGAGATAGGATAAATCAGGATACTTAAGTACACAGGGTGAACAGAGTTAAACGGATACCATAGCCACCGACAGAATAAATCTGGAAAAAGACATCGATCGACAAAATATACTTTGTACCCACACCCAGTGCCGTACAACAACAAGCCTAAATAAGCTTCAATCGAGCCTTCTCTACGCAACAGCAACAACAGCGAAAATGAGTTGTCCTAAGAAAATGAGAGGACAAAGTTCCACCTCAACGGAGGCATTCGATGAAACGAAGAAATCATAAATCGTGCATCGCTTAAAAAGCACGAAAGAATTAAGACTCCATCACTTCATCGTCAAGCCGTGGTGGAGGAACTTTGCTCAAACGTATAACAAAAAAGGAAAAATGCATATGATTGTTGTGCGAATGTATGAGTCGTTAAGTACCTGTACTGCCACTTGTGTGCTCTCCAGCCTGCCACCATGCTACTACGTAAATGTGAGTGTAAGTGCGCGTGTATGTGTGCTACTCGGTCTACAAAAATCTCAGGACGTTGTGATATACACATTGTAATATATATATATATATATATACACGGGATACATTGAGACTGTTGCACGATATAGAAGGGAGATCGAACGTATTTCCAAGTCACTGTGGTGCTTCTTACCGCACAAATTCATCAGGGAATTAGACTTTCTCCCCTTAAAGTTTTGGTAAGTCTGGTATTTAGGCCTGCCTCTAACTTGTTGCTGAGACTCCTGCACATCTGCAATAACGCAACGTTTGCCTTGTTACACTCAAAACGCCATGTACGATCAAAGAGATTAAATAAGTTGCGGGAGAGATGCCTCAATCGTGCACATCTCATTGAGGGAGCGAGCGGGCGCGGGTAAGGTTTGTAGGAACTTAAAAAAGGAGGACTGAATCTAACTATTAGCCATATCCGGGGGTACATCGAGAACTGAAGTGGCCAGTGCAGTTTTTGTGCAGAACAACGTTGCGTTCCAACTGAAAGATGTCCACTACAAGGCGCTACTTAAAGACAAAAATTGAAAAAAATTTAAAAAAAACAACGGGGAAACAATCATACCCGCAAAGTGACCTTGCTCAGTCGCTCGTAGGGGATAATCAAAGGCTAATGAATTATTCAAACATTCATCGCGCAAATTTCTGATAGATTATAGCTGCCCATACCAGTGTGTGATAACATCCTGCAATGAATCTACTTTCGTCAAGCCAAACGTTTAAGAAACAAACAATCACAGAGTCTGCGGCATTCCCGCGCTAAACTGTAAGTAACATCGAACCCACCTCTGGAGGTCTTGTAGGAGCCGCGTCGACCGAGCTGATTCACACTGCGACAAGGCGAAGAACCCCTACCGTCGTCGGGCGAATCTACGGAAGATACTAAAAAAACGGGGTATCTCTATTACAATCAGTTTAAATTCTCACTGCAGGTTTTACACTACTTATAAATATATAGATATATCAAATAATTCTCAGTTTGCTACGAATTATACATCGAGTTACAGATATTGATAAATAAAGTACAAAGCATGCCAAATTGAAAAACGGAAAGAAGTGCAGTGAAATAAATTTTGTTTGAAAAAACATATTGTGAATTACACAGATATCTTATTTTATCAATTATACACATTTATTCCTTAAAATTAATTTCTCTCCTCATATAAAAGATTCATATCTTTAGAGAATTAATTGCCATTATTATTGTTAAATTTGAATTAGCATGTTTCAATTTTCTTGATCTGTATAATCTTACTGCACAATATTTTATTTCAAGTTTAAATCAATTGACAAAGTATTAATGTATCGTTACTCTTTCTTTTGTCGTGTACAAAAAATTAATTAGATAATTTATCGCGTAGATATTTTTACGTATCCAGACTTTTTAAGAAAATATTTGTAGATGTGTACTGTAAAAGCGCGGTGAGAGAGTGTGTGTGGTGCATACCCCTGAGACTGCCGCCCCGATAAAGAGGGCCGGAACAACGTCGGTCATCAAGGTGAGCAGCCGTGAGACTATCCTGCGAACCTCGGTAGTAGTCTCGCCTCATCGTCGGAGAGGTCAGCGACGCTACAGTAAGTGTGTTAGTGCAAAACAATCGGCTCGGTATTTTCTGTACTATTCTAGTTTGATGTCGATATCGCGCGATTGCGGGCTCATCGAGCAATTTACAGTAGCCACTGACGCGGCGATAAACTAGCATAGACGAGAAAATCTGGAGCTCGTGAGCATGTGGTCGGGGTGAAAATTCATAAAAGAAGAAATCAATTGTAATGGAAAAAAAAAATACAGCAAGAATAATATCGCTACGACGAAAGAGAAAACGGCTTTGATCGTAAAAATCTTCACCATGCAATGAATAAATGCAAATTACAACATCAAGGAAACTATTGCTATTATAGGGTATTATAACGGGAAAATGCACTTGCGACACAACAAGTAGTAAAAAGATCCATCTTCTTGGCGATTAATTGGCGAAAATAGAAATTTAATTTTTCTTCCTCGGAGAATATGTTTATATTATTTTTTCTTTTTCTCAAATCTATATATTAAATCAATATATTAATCTTATTTTACAAGCTGCCAACATACTTAATCTCCAAGAATTGATCGTTACAATAGATAATTCGTTTTCTGCAAGTGCAATTTAATGGCAATCTCACCTGTACTTAAATTGGAAGAAGAACCTTTCTTCCCGCGACTAGGTGTAAGAGCCCCGGAATCCAACACTGCGCCAGCGTCTCCGTGAATTGTTTTGGGCCGCGGTCGTGCGGTTGCAGTCTTGTTACGTAATTTTGCTGGATTTATTGCATTCAGAAGCTCCTTATCAATTACCTTACCCTAAAAACAGCGATAAAAATTACATTATAAATTTATTCCTGTTAATTTAATATCATTAAAAATATACTTACTTCTCTTTCTGCCTCCTCTATCGCTTTCTTCACCTTATGGTGTTCCAAAATAGCGGCTCGCCGTTGACGTTCCTCCTCTTTCTTGCGAGCTCTCTCCTCCACCTTCAGTTTCTCTTGTTCCCTACGTGCTTGGGCCTCAATTTCCTTTCTTTCCTTCATTTCTTCCTGCCTTTGTCTTCTCTGAAGCGACATCAGCATTATCCTCTCCTTCTTCTTCTCCATTTCGTCCATACAATTCTATAAAGAATTTTAATTAAAACATGTATATATTAAAATTTAGTAAACAAAACTAAAATCAAAAGAAACAAATGTGTAACTATATATAGAATTTATTGTTATTTGATTAGTAAATATTATTATAATATATACCGGATCGGGATTTGTAAGTTGATTCCCAATTACCAGACCAACGCCAGAAGCGTGTCGGCTGTCTGTGCTACTGTCTCGCTGTTTCTCCCTCTGTCGTTCCCTCTCCATTTCCCGTTTAAGATCTCTGTCCCTCATTTCTTGTCTTTGCTGTTCCCTTTCGTCGGCTTGCCGAAATCTTTCCCGCTCCAACTCTCGCTGAGTTTCTACTTGTTTCTGCTTTTCTATCGCGATAGCAGGAGATGATTCTGAGTGCATTGTAAAGTCTTCGTGTTCAATATAGGATGACACACTTCGTTCCTTAAGAAAAAAATGTTGTTTATTTAATAATTGCTTCCTTTTTAAGAATGTACACATAGTAAAATTCTATTAGAATAAATGAATATAAAACAAAGAGAGAAATATAATAAAATAATTAGAGTAAAATTAAGAAAATTCATTTATAACTAAAAATCTACTCACCTTTTTAGGAGACGTTCTTTTCACTCTGAGTGTCGGTTTTGGTTTCTTAGGAGCGTCATTGTCGAAGGAAATATAGAATCCTTTCTCGTTCGGATCCGTGGAATCGAGAGGCGTAATATCCGGAGTGACTGAACGCGATGTCTCCCTCAATGACGGATGAGGTTGGAAAGAATTCTGCGATATCGTGGGTCTAGTTGGCGATGGTATTCTGTACGTACGACTACCCGACGTGATGTTCAAGCCGCGAATACCCTGTGCGATATCATCGTCGTTGCCTTCGAAATAAAAAGAAGAGATTAAGAAAAGATGCTAATGATTTTTTACAACTTCTTTTACATTAATATAATTTAAAAAACATGTATCAAAAGTGATATTTTTATATACTCGCAAAAGAATTATAAAACAAAGTTTCATTACCAATAAAAGATATATTTTGGGGCTTCATGTCATCGACAGGTGGAGCTGGTACGGGAGTATGTAAAGCTTGCCTCTTCTCCGTCGGACTTTCACATGAGATCGGGATGTGATGTACAGATCTCTTAGGTTCAGGACTTTCACTAATTAACTGACTTATTCGATGAACCTAAGATAGCAAAATATGATCGTATAAGAGAACAAGATAAATACATATTTTATTGTTTTAATAAAATATAATCTTTCGTACAAATTGCAGAATCTTAAAAAAAGAGATGATAAAAGACCCAGTCAGTTATGTCTAACAACAGAGAGTGTATATAATATAAAATACACAAGACTCAGACTCAGAATGAATAAATTCGTATTTGACGTACAGATTTAAAATATCTACAAAACACTATCACGACACCATTGTCGCAACATTATTTTCTCACATAATTCAATGATCATTTTCTTTCCCAATTTATTAAAAGCGAGACGCAAATGCATAAAAATGAAGAGCCAGCCAAGGCAAACCTTAGGAAAGTAATCGCGCGATGTTGCGACGGCCGAGTTGAGGAAATACATGTTATTTAAATTTACAAAACACTTGAGAAAAGATTAGAGGTGTAAATTTCCGAGCCGAACGCGATCGTCTAGACGCTAAGACTGGCCAGTGTGGGTAGTGTCTGCCATGTTGGGTATCAAGAACAAGCATCTATAAGCGTGCATTACATCATCAACTGGTTCCCATGCATATACGTACTCGCTCGGGGCCAATCCTTTGTATTGAAGTGACCAAATCGAGCTGATGATCGGCGCAAGCATCGCGAACGTTTAGCTATAACTTTTCACTCACACAATAATCGCTGCTGTGGGTGCAGCATTCAATCTCGCCCGTCTTTCTGTCTTTCGTAATAAATTGATACAATCACGTGCGTGTGTGCATTGTATATAGAAAAGCTATTTAGTATAAATAAATATAAATAAATTTGTGACGAGCGAGTGAACGTGATAAAACGGTACAGTAATAGAAATATTAGGTGTGGGAAAAAGTTCGTGCCGTTTTTCCCGTTAGATGTAACGAACTTTTTCCCACACCTAATAATAATATAATTTTCGCTGTGTACACGATCATTAATAAGTGTGTAAAAAAACGCAAGAGAGATTTAAAAGAAAAATAAAGTCACGAAGAACACTTACAGTGTTACGATGTTGTGGACTAGCAGATGTGGCTTGTGTTTGGTTGAAAAGCGCCGAAGACGCTGGAAAGACGCTGGCCGGACCGGGGTGGCTCATTTGATTATTACACAGACTATGATCCCCATTGAGGTACCTTGGTTCCTGAGTGTCGTGCAAAACGAATCCCTTTTGCGGCGTGACCCAAGTCCTCGTTGGATCCGCATACATGCGCATGTCCGGCTGATAAGCTACAAAAAAACACTCGGAAATAATCCACTGAAGCGTATTAAAATTAAAAAAGAGAAATATGACAGCTGTTAATTTTCATTCTCTAAAAGCAAATTCTACAGGCAAGCTTTTTGATTAAAGAAAATTGTTTTAA
>NW_017259206.1:4345435-4380836 GCF_001594045.1 Atta colombica | reverse complement strand
AATATTAATGTATTAATATATATTTTTTATTAATATCAAATTAAACTATAGATTTCATTGTTTGTATTGTACATTTTGTTTTTAACATTTTTGAGATTTCCACGACTATTTCCTTCAAAGAAGCAACGCAGTTTGTGAATTATTTTTGTGTTTTGATTGAAGTTGAAGACGAATTTCTTTATGCTGAAATTGTGTGTGCTAAAATATTACATAAATCGCGTTTCAATTACGACATTCAGAGAAGCTTGAAGGCGTAGAGCGATTTTTTGGGAAAAAAGAGCAAAATAATTTATTCTATATTTATATTTTATATCGATATCGATATTTCATCCGATATATGTACTAAGTGCAGTTAAGGTGTACATAATTTTATTAATAAAAATTGTCAAGAATCGATTTCTAAAATTAAAGGCTCTGTATGAGCCTCCGCAGCTTCATAAAAAAAGAAACCAAAATGATTTAAGACGTAATATTACTTCTAGGAGATAAAATATCAACATGAAAACGTATCTGCACCATAAATAAAGAGCATATAATTTTATTTATTATGTTTTTAAAAATGAAATTGCAAAGTTAAATGGTACTACAAATCAGGTATAAATGGGCTTGTCACTCTTGTCGATCCTTAACATTGTAGTTCATTTTATCAAAATCAGGTCAATATTTATGAAACGTTGGTATTTAACAAGGTTCAATCAAATTATGAAAATAATCGTAAATCGCGTAGCTTCTTTGAAATTTTATTTTTAATATTTTATTTATTCTAAATTAATTTAATTATGTACCGATAGGTTGAGGACTAAATCGCGAATCCATAGACTGCTGATAACCCACTGCGGCCATTTCATTGGCCAAACTCTGGGTGGGTACCGGTTGACCCCACATTCTCCTCTGCACTTGCGGCTGATCATGCAAGTAGAACTGCGATTGCTGCGAATCTTGCAGTCTAGGAGTTGATGGATTCATTGGTGGTATTCCGTAAGTCTGCAAAATAAAAGTTTGAAAAGAAACAGTTAATATAAATTAATAACATGGTGCAAAATATATTTCCGACACGCACTTGCATATGCTGCTGACTGAGACTCTGCAGCTGCTGAAGCTGTTGCTGCATCTGTTTCTGATGCTGCGACATCAGGTGCTGCTGTTGAATCTGATTCTGCTGGTTTGCCAAACGCTGTATATCCGCTTGAATTTCGCTCAGGCTATTGTTCATACTACAATAAACATTTTGCATGAACGATAATTTTTGTAATTCCACTGTAATTTTTACAGGCACGAGTACTAACTGTGTTATGGATTGACGATACTGTTCGGGATCCATATTCTCGATATCTGGAGTGCGTCTGGTCTCGATGAATGGCGCATTACCATCGTGCTCCAGCCATTTATGCTCGACATCCCGTACATCCTCGCTAATTTCCTATAGTCATTATCAGAGAAATGGAATGCCTCAGAAAGATATTACGGTACTACAAATGCGTACTTGTGTATAATACTTCAATATAGAGAAAATAATTCGATATTGTTTAGCGTTTTGTTTTTAAATATAAAAAAATTACTAATCATATTCATTATAAAATAATTATAAGTTTCGGAATTTTTCCTAATTATGTTGTTTAAAGTGTACACTTATCATTATATATTATATATGATATATTTTGCACAAGAATAAAAAAAATCTACAAAATTAAAATAAATAAAATAAGTAAAACGATGTACAAATCTGTGAATTGTGTTTCACAGAGGCTTGGCACTTGCGTTTTGCGTAATACGATATAAAATATCTCATCATTTAATATTATTTACGAATATTTACCCGAAATAAGTACGAATAAAACATGATGATTTAATTTGTCAATTATTACGTTCGTAATAATTGGCGATCCACAAACAAATTCTTGATCCAGTTAATGGCCGGAAACTTGGTGACACTATCTATATATGCAACATTTATCCATCTGTTTGATCAATATCTTATATAACTACCTCAAGTCTTCTTGAATTTCCCCAAGTTCTCGGTACTTTAATTTAAGGTGCACTTTAATTACGGGTATCGAATTTAAATGATTCGCCGCAACAGCCGTAAGTAACAGTGTAATTAGAAGCGGAAACTTAAATTAAATTTTCGTAATACAGCTAATTAGATATCAGTTAGACAAACGTATGTATACATATCAGAATGTAAATGTTCTATTAGTAGAAAAGAGAAATCGTATTAAATATTGACTTATATCTAGTAACCGTCACCGACACAGATATAAATGCAAGTAAATAAATATGATACTATTTTCTAGAGTGTTTAGTATTGCACCATGCGTACCAGGAATACGGTATTAACGAATGCTCAAGTGGGTCTGCACATCATAAAATACATCTATCGTAATCATCTTGAGATTGCAAGGTTTCGTTTTCCTCTATTATGTAAAAGAAGCGTCAAGAAGCAAAATAATATAGTCCGTTTTATCAAAAGTAATTTCTACTAAAGGGGTGAATATACAAAGCGGCTGTACATTTTGTAGCATTGTCACGGCCGTTTATAATTTCGTAATTGCTAAACACTGAGAGGAAAGATAATCATTTTTCTTACTGAGTCCTTCCACTACAACAGGGACGAAAGAAAAAGAACGTAATAATCGATGTTCGAAAGCCATTCACATAAGCGCGTAATATAAATAATCTTCTAGAAAAAAACGATAAGTTATTACGGAGTTTCTCGCCTACATTGAAACACTTGCTGGTGATATCGTACCTTGAGCGAGAAGGGTCTCTGTGGTTTTTCTTGAAGGGGTTGTTGGGGTACAGAGGACGTCTCGGAAACGCTCGTCGGAGTCGCCCCGGAAGATCCGGAGGTTACAGGAGTGGGGGGACCGACTGTCTCGGCCGGACTGTCCCCCCCGGACGTTGACGAAGAGGGAGATTTAACCTTACCCTGCAACCAGCCCAACCAGCGTGCCTTGTTAAGTACTCAGAGTCCGCCACCAAATCACCACCAAATCACCAAGGTGCCGAGTGTCTCCCCACGGGCAAAGGTCACGTTACACTCAAGCGCGTTAAGTGCCAAAGCCCATCCAGAGTGGCTCGCAAATCATACTTAATTAAACAACAATTGACTTAAACTAAGAGCGCGCTATCTCATTTGCAATTGTAAATATAATTTAAAAAAATTAATCTTATGTGCACACATAAATATATATAATTAAAATTAAGTATATATAACTTCACATATATCATATATATTTAAAATTAAGTATATATAATTTCACTCATGTGGCATATCTAGTATTGATACCATAAAAGAATCATAATATGATAATTATACGCCATTTGACTAATATATTACTAAAAATAATTCGACTTGAAACTTTCTTCTATATTACATACATATAAACTCACTACTCTCTTTCGATGGAAATATGTTCGTAAAATAACATGCAGTGCTTTAATCAAAACCTAAGAATCTTCCTCAAACATCGTTTAAAAATCAATACACATTCACAACTCTATCAATACTTTGGAAAACGAACATTAAGGAAAAAATGAAAGATAAACTCGAACAAGAACATCTTAATTTAATTGTAACAATATTATTAAAAAAAATTATACATGCTCAATTGAAATAACTGAATGATATTAATTGCTCGAATTCCAAGATATCGATGTCGTTTTCAAAAAAATAACATGTGTTAAATAAAGATTGTACTTAGCAAACGGAAAAAATTCCTGCTTAAACAGAAACGTGATTTAAATAGAAATGTTCAATCTTATTATAATGCAAAAATTTAGCGTCAGAGCATGCGCTTACCATCAAGTACAGCTGAAATGTCAGAAAGAGAATTGTGTTAAGACAACATGGCAACCAAGATTATTTAAGGCGCAAACAAAAAAGAGAGATAAGGTCCTACTATGTACAACCAAAACAATCAAAATGATGATATCTACATGAATATATCTAGATAAAAAAATAAACAAATGAGTTAAAAACAAAATTTGATTGTTACCTAAAACTGAGCAATCATATATATATTATACATTCATATACCTTTGCCAATAATACTACAAATTCAACTGATATAGATTCATTTATATGTACAAGCAATATTAAACAATCAGGATGTAATTACAATCAGAAAAAACATGATATGAAAAACGTAAATAAAAGGCGGAAGAAAAAGAAACTCTGTACTTTCTGAAATACAGTCTTCATACTATTTGCTCTATACTAAACACCCGTGCCTAGATTCGCAAAGTAGCTGTCACACAGCATGGCAGACCTTAATGTTGTGTCGACAAAATCCACAACATTTCTCGTAATTCGCGTACTGAATTATGTATTCCCGTATTACTCTATATCTTTTATCAAAGAAAAAAATTATTGAAAATTCTAACTATAACAATGATGTGTATGTAGAACTGATATGCAGAATTGATGATAATGATATTCAGGTCAATGTGTATTTATGCAGAATTCCTAAATTATATGAAATACATTTGAAATAATCCCATATGTTTTTACCTTCGTGACCGCTTGCAAGAAAGCAGCCTTTCCCACTTTCTGCCGTTGCTTCGACATAACAACTTCCATCCTTCGCTTCTCGTTCTCTATATGTCGTCGCTTCTCTTCGAGCTTCATTCGTATATTATTCAGCTGTGAGGCCATTATGGTATTACCGCCGTTCTCATCTAACATAGAGTATTTTCAATTATTCCAAAATTAAATATGAAATTAGATAAAATTAAGTAATATATTCTTGCTACACTCTCTCTTGTCTTGCTAATAATATACATGAATGTATAGATTTCATAAACGTTATATTTTACAAGTATTATACAAGTATTATACTAATATTTTTTTCTAATCAACTTGAAACTTTCCAAATGATGAAGTTTCTTCTCATTTTAATAACTTACCAATTGAATGTTGCTCCATCTGCTGCGACTGCTGATTGCTCTGTTGTTGCCACGTGGTTGTGTTCGGCAGAGTGGCAAACGTTGTTTTCTTCTCACTATTCCCATTACTTTGGCCATGTTTCCTGTTCGATTTAGCGTCATCTTGTTCCGTATATGTGAAATTGATTCCTTTTTCTGAGCTCTGTCTACTCAAATTCGCGAAGCTGGCGAACTTCGTGGGGACATCGCCACCACCACCACCACTACTACCATCCGTACTACTGTCGTTCTCTACGTTGGAATGTAAGATTTGCCGGAGAGCGACGTTATCTAGGCTGCTGTTGGACGCCTGTCGTCGCAGCCTCATCGGCTCTTCGCTACCGCTGTAACCGTTGTCTGCGATTATGTGCTGCACGCCACTACCGTACACATCTTGGACGCTGGATCGCGCAGGCAATGTTGGTTCGGTGGCGTTACGCTTACCAGTGTGCGCGCCTAGCTCTTTATCCGGATTTCTACCAAAATTGTGTAAATTATCCTGGATAAAAGAAATCACTCGATCATACTGCTTGTCCGCTCGAGATAATCCTTCCGCGCCAAAGTCTTCTTCATGCGACGACGAATGAAATCACGTCGCTCTGCGCAGCTACATACCTGAGACCCGCCGAAGTTCTCGATAGTCAATTGAGAATCGTCCGTGATACTGTTCCGTCTTGATCGACGTCCGGCATAGGAACTTCGTCGTTGTTCTTCCCAATTGCTCGGCCGACCAGCGGCTTCAGTTCTAACGGACTTCTCATCGGCTACGGAGCTCAGCGTGGGAATGCCTTTGCCACGATGCACTATGAAACTCTCTTCGCTACCTGCGCGCCTGTAAAAAAAACTAAACTTGATTTCTATCAAATATGTATACGATAAATTTATTTTTATAAGTTGCAACTATATTTGTAAATTAAAAAAAATATAAGACTCGTAATTTAATTAATTAATTTGTAAATAAATGGCCACAATGAGCAATAATAAATATTAAAAAATAAATTAATTTGTTAATTCTGATTTTTATAATTAATATTTATAAAGTATTTTTTGAAAAAATAGAAAATTTATATTTGCAAAATTTATTAATAAATTCTGTAAGTATGCAGGCATATATATATTTTGCTTTAGAAGGTTCTTGAAACGAAATATGACAACGCACCTATCATCATACGGATGACTCTCGGCAGTTTGTTGCAAAGATTGCGACTTCTTCACAGTACTGCCTGATGTTGACTTCGTAACTGGAAAGATAATTTAATGATGAATCGATTGCCTGTCTATCATTTTTATTTAATGTATGAGAAGGTTCATTCATCACTCAAATTATATTCAAGTAGAAACAGTAAGATGCTCAACAGATAATAAATTTATACTTTACGTTAAATAAAACTTAGACAACAAATTAATTTAAGAGCACAATGTGAAATTCTCACGTAAATTGTTTTGTGTTACCAGCAAAATGAATTCAATGTGAAACTAGTGCACCGACAGAAATGGAACGATAATGCAGAATTTCAACTTGTGCAAGTCTCAAATATTAAAATGTTAACAGAAACGTCTATGTCATATATTTTGAGAGAAAATACGAAGATATACATCGAATTTCTATTCTAATATTCTAATTTCTAGTTTTTGTCGTAGTGTCGAACCAATCTGAAAATGAATATAACGTGAAACAAACAGTTCGATACATGATAAATCATAAACCAAATGACACCATAAACGAACCAAGTATGAATACAACGTCGCAACATAATCGTACTAACTAAACATGGAGTGGACCTTAATGAATAACGACGAAGTTCTCATCTTTCTCGTTGACAGTGACTGGTAGCAGCGCACCGACTCAAAATCTCATGCAAAAAAAAACATAAAATGAAGCCAATGATCCAATGCAAGCGACAAGCAGCCAACAATCGTGTCGCAAAATTATGCGATTTACATGCAGGTCTGTTCCCGGGAGAATATATATATATATATATATATATATATATATATCACTCTATGCTCTCACGATCGTGATTGGATGAAATGCAAACAATGTGATTAATAACAAGCAGTGCTCCTTGCAACTTATGAACTTCACTAAGAGATTAGTTCAACGGGATTTTTCTTTAGTTAATATACATAAGAATTATCGATAAAACTCATTGCCTTTCTTTTTTCCCAAATAAAATGTCACGTCAGAACTTTAACGATATAATAGCTTAATTTCTCAATAATGGTTCTTCTTCGTTCCAAAACAATACAAGAAGTAAAATTTTTCTATATGCATATAGAAATTTTATATTCGTGTGATGAAATAATGTTGACCGTACTAAAAGATTGACGAAAACTAAATACTGCTGTTAAATTTTAGAATTTAGTAATACAATAGATCTTAATTAAGATTGATATTAGCAACAATCACAAATATTTTATTATATACACTGTCTATAACAGAATAAGTGTGCGTCGCATTAAATGTGGGTGACCTGATACACCTACATACATGAATGGCAGCGCGATAAGGCGATTAAGTCGTTGATCTCTTCGAGACATTCTAAAAAACGGCAATGTCAGTCCACGGAAACGCGACTCGCAAAGATAGACGACCACCTAGACATGAGATTGATTCTTTGTGTGGTAACGTGTGGATACCTGTGAAACCTGGCGCGGTTACGGAGAGGTTGCTTCTCAGATCAGGTATTGGAGCTATAGACTGTGGCAGGCTTCTCTTATGAGCTACGCCATGACTATTGCGCGGGCAGGCTGCACCCGTCGCCGCGCCGTATCATGTGGTTCATGGGCAACCGGAAGTTGACGAAAGAAGAAGGCGAGGATAGCGTTGTCGTATCAAGCGTCAAGAAGAAGTTACGCCATAGAAATATATGGAAATATTACAGTTGTAGATTAAGTGCTGCGTGTGGAGGTAAGTTCGTAAGTTTGGCTGATATATCATATCTCTTTGCCCGTTGCAGACTTCATTGTTGTTCGCATTCGCAAAAAAGGTCAATTGGTATCGAATGGAAATAATATAATTAGTCGCTGCTCTCGGGGAAGGGAATTCGGATCAAGAGGCTGAGATATTGAGTGTGTGTATTGACACTGATAAAAAGCGTGATACCATTACAATTGCAAGCAACATTCCTCATTAATATTCATAATATTGATGATTTATTTATTTAAGTTATTCACGATATATTGAATTAATTTGTAACTCAATATATAATAATTCAATTAATTTGTGTAATTTAGAACAAAATTACATATAATGTACGTTCCCTGCAATAGTAGTAGGTTTTTCATGGAGAAAAGTATAATAAAATAAATAATAGAACGGGTATAAAAGTCCAGTGTACAGCAGCCTCCACCAATCACATTTATCCACCACCAATTTTCATAACTCCTCTCTCTCTCTCTCTCTCTCTCTCTCTCTCTCTCTCTTTCTCTCTCTCTTTCTCGCTCTCATTGAAGTATAGCTCGAATACCACATATTGTCGCGCAAATCTGCTTCTAATAAACAATCTCATTCCGTATCATAAAATGTTTACGTACCATCTAGATATTGCATCGCCCGCTCCTCACCAGGATAGCGCACGCATTTCGCTGGATGAATCTCCAAGACGTTGTACATATCAGCCAGAAAGACTACTAGATTTTGTTTCATCGACCTAAAAATTATGACAAGAATAATCGAAAGGAAAATACGACAGCTAATAATTATTTTTTCCAAAATCAATACAATATATTGTAAAAGATTTGTAAAATATTCACCGCGCGATACAAGTGTAATTTCGAATTTAATTAGATTAACGCACCCTCTCATGTACGTAACGTCATCAGGCTGCATATGAAAAATCGAGTAGGGCAGGCATTTGACGCAGAACGCGTGCACCAGAGAAAGATTGTGCAGTGCGTCCGCTACCGAAGGTCTTTTCGACACCCTAATCTCCATCCAATTGAGTTCGCTAGGACAGTAGAAAGCTACAACAGCCGCTAGGCCGACACCGTCGCATAGAGATTGAAAATCCTTGGCAGCGGGTAATTCAGGCAGCCGCGTCTTGTCGCCACCACCCTCCTCGCTCTGAATCTTGGCAATTAACGCGTGCGATGCGTGATTGATCCAGAGCAAAAGACCCTTCTCATGATCCGACGGTACGTCCACCTCGACTTGAGGATCAAACCGTTGTATCGCCGAGACCACCCGATCTCCCGTCACCACTTCTTTCGCGTACAAGACCATCAGGCCTTCTATCACAGCCATATGCGCGGACTGTAACGAAACAAAAATATTATTAGCATTGATTAAAATAATTTCATATGATCTGTTGTAATAACACATTTAAGTAATAGGATTTATGCAGCTTCTTGAAGATATCATGGATAAATTATACTAATATCTTCTAGCAATTTCAAATTATCACTTCTCGATACTTGAAGATGTTCAAATGTCTTGGAGAAGAGGAAACATATAGACTGTGCGCATGTTACATGTGCACTGGCAAGCTTACCATCTTAAGTGGTGAATTTTGAATAAGGATCGTTTCGGTGAGCTGAGTATTGTTCTGCTCCGCGACGTAGACACCTTTCCTGGCCAAGGCTTGCAGGATCCCGTAGTGATTCTGATTGTGATAGTTAGGATCCGAGTATATGTTGGCCAGAGCGAGGCAGTAGAGCTCCGCATTGGAAAGCGCGTGTACAATTTGCGGTTTCAAATGCTCTTGTTCCTGTAAACATTAAAATTTATCTCTAAAATTACAGATAATTATACAAATTAAATTCAAAACCACACTGTCCATGTAATTATTTTAGATTAAAATAATTTCGTAAATAATTGCGCGATTATACAATTAAAATTAGATAAATAATTGTACTAAATCTATATATTTTGAAGATTTTTAATACATAAATTATGTTTGACAAATATATATAAAATTTTTTTATAACACTTTTTTACGCATAACAAAAAATTTTTATTCTATAAATTTTTTATGCATCAATAATTATATGATTAACGTTTCCAATGATAAGTGATATTTATAATGATAAACCATTGAAGTATTTTTCTGTCTAGAAAACTTAGCACAGTGAAAGTGCCACAAATGATCGAGTTCAAAGAAAACGAAGGGGAAGAACGACCTTGTCTTCATAATAATCTTTTGTTCGCTTTTTGCAATGACTATTCGTGCCGAAGAATGCGAAAGCATTATTTCAAGTAGCATCCAGTATCCAAGGTAGCCAACAAGATCAGATACTTCGAATCCACCATGAAGACTTCTATAGAAAGCGAATTGAAGCAAAAAAGACTGTAGACCGAAGAACGAAAAAGGAAGGATGAAGAAGAAAGAACAAAGAACAATGAAGAAAGAATGAAGTATGAATAATAAAGTATGAATAATAAAAACGCAGAAGTACAATATAAATTGAAATTTTATATATGAATAATTACAATAAAAAATGTATTAGATAATACATTCATAATAAATTTTACTATAAAATGATAATAAAAGAATAATAAAAGTTTACTGATTACACTTTTCAAAGTTCGTTTATTAAAATAACCTGGTAGAAGCTCCTTATTTTATATATAAAGTTCTCATTATTTTCCTATTATATTGCATAATTCATTATCTTATTTTATGTATAGATTTATAATCGTAAGAGCATAAGATAAAACAAAATATACATAAAAATAGTAAAATTTTGTTTCCTTTTTAAACAAGAAAAATATTTTCTTTTCTAAAGTTTACTTGGACAAAATCAATTTAATTACTTTTAAAATCAAACAATTTCGAAACACTAAGTTCGCATTCAAATAATATTTTATAACATATTACTTTAACGTAGATTCTGTTAGATATAACAAGCAGCATTAATAGATCAATGTTGAAGCGAGGAATGTTCATTTCGCGCAAGAAAACTACAATATAGAAATATCGAAAAGAAGATCTGTAAAAGTTTTTGTGTGAAATTACTGAGCAAACGATAAAAAATACGCGAAGCAGAGATAATTGAAAGATAGTAACCAGGATTCCTAGCGTACTGTCGGTCTAATAAATATAATTATATTGTCGGTGCGCAAAGAAGCGAACGAGAGAGAAGTACGAAGTAAAAATATTGTCGGCGATTGTTACTCATCTTCGTGCAAAAGTAGTTACATTGCAGTTTATCTTCAGTTTCTTTTCTAAGTCGTTTAATATTTATAAACTGCAGCTATGTAAGTTCGCATGAACCTGAATGTCTTGTTCGTCTTTATTTCATGAGAATATTTAAGCTTCCTCATTTCACGAATATGTATGTTTACATAATCATAAAAATGCAGAAAGCGCTTTTATGATTACGAAGAGAAATTTACATAAAGATCGCATATCTTCAAAGCACGGAAATATTTTTCAAACTTTGACTTCAAAAAAAAAAAGATGCTTCTTCTGAGACAAAAATATCTAGACTTTCTTTTGTAACAAATGGGACAAATATATACATCTGCTTTTTTATCAGAAACTCAGAAAAGAGAGAAAACACAAAAGAATATGAAGATATAGTATAAAATATTCTTGTATAATATTTAAATAAAGCAAAAAATTCCACGTTTAAATATTTATAGAAAATAACAGCTTCATAGAAAATAAAAGCAGCTGATACACTGAGAAAAATTTCTGATTAAAAATGAATAAATTAGAAGATTCTAATTAGTCAGAATTCTGGTTATCAACTAAAATTATAATAAATTCAATCAGAAAATTCTAATTCGTTCATTTTTAATCAGAATTCCAATTAATGCAATCAGACTCTTTTTCTAGTGCACATTTCACAATAAAAAAATATACTAAATTTTAATAAATCATTTGTTTAAATAATACTAACTAAATACAAAGATATATTTATTTAATACAAGAACCATTAAATTGATTTTTTAATTATCATTTTTAATTACTATTTCTTTTGATGATTAAATAAATATTTATTTACGTAAGTAAATATTTAGTTGGCACACATTCAAATAAATATTTTATTAAAATTTATTATATTTTTTTCTTAGTGTATAAATCAGGTTCTCTTTCGAACAGCTTTCCCTGAACATATTTCGTATAAACTGACTGATGACAGACATCCTCATGGGAGGGGAGTATAAAGTTCAGTTTTCGTAAAGTTTCACGGAACTTTAACTATGGAAGTCTCGGCTACATTTTCTTCGTGAGTTCCCGTAGCGTAAAGTAGCGTAAAGTAAGCTATTGACAATGTAATGTGTAACACCACTTTCCTTCGTTCTCATCGGAGGCGATGCAATATTGTACTGGCAAAAGCATTATTAGCATTTCTGGCTGCATAGATATTTTAATAATTTTCCAGCACCGCCATTCACGACGAAAGAGAACTGTTTTCTCCGTAAAGTAATGACGTATATTATAAAGTAGAGTGTTTCACGATACTTTGAAGCATAAAGAAAAATTTATTGATAGTGTTATGAAAGAAAGAATTGTCAATCGCAATAGCAACTGTAAAAAAATCAATGCGCAAAATCTATAATAAAATTCGTTTGTGAGAAAACAGATCTTTTCTTTCGAAATAATGACGTGTACTACAAACTACAAAGTAGGATTTCAGGATACTATCGATTGTAAATAAAATCAAAGTAGATAAAAAAAATCATAATAAAATTTGTTTGTGAGAAAATATATCTTTCCTACTTGTTAAGAAAAATTTTCTCGTAGATATGTATTATTACGAAATTTAAAATTGTAAATATATATTATAAGCTTTATACAATTCTCTATGGCGAATTTATTATTTCAAAAATTACTTTCAATTTGTAATTATGCAGCACACACATATGTGAAATTTTATTAATATATTAATAAAATGTGAAACTTTTTAAAGTCTTAAACGTAAGAGACTTCATTAATAAAGCATTGTAACAAAAATTAAAGCTTACCTCATGATCACGATAATAGGGATCGCGGAGTTTTTCTGGCACTCGATTGTTGTATGCCTTCGACAGGAGCCATTTTACGGAGGCACGTTGTTTGGCCTGAAACAAAAAAAGAGAGAATAGGAAATATAGGAAAAAATACATTTAAATATCGATTTCCTTCAATTTAATTTTTCAAATTTTTTTCGCAGCATAAAAAAATTTTTCATTTAAAAAACAAGAACTTAATTATAAAATTATTCTCTAATGAACTTGATAATTAAATCAATTTTTTAATTAAATTCTTGTTTTTTATTTTCTTCAATAGGAAATATATTTTAATAAGTAATAACACTATAAACACATTTGTTAAAAATTTTTTATATTATTTAAAAAGCCACTTAATTTTTTAAATTAAGCATTGAAAAAAAATGTTTTTAACTTTCAGAAAATCTTAAGTCGAAAAAAATTCTTTTTCAACTTCACATATAATTTCAATATTAAAATCTTTTTTGTAAATTCTAAACGACTTGGAAACAGCATCACTTGGCCTCATAGAAGCGTCAAGAAAAAAGTTTAATGGAATTTTGAAAGTAAAATTTTTAAGCTTAAAGATTCTTATGTAAATTGCTATATGATTTTTTGCAAAGTGTAAATTTATTACGTATTCTCTTATTGCTGCAATTCGAAATGGATCCAATTCTGTTAAGAAATGTATTCATAAATTATAATTGACTATCAGTTATCGATCACAACCGTCTTTTCACCCTATTCTCGCTTCCATTTGTACGTGCCTTTCACCTAACAGCAAGATAAGCCGCTTTACTCGAGCCACTCGAGCTGGTTCTCCACATCCCAGATTGTAAGTCAAGGAAGTACAGAGCATCTTATCGAATATGCTACTTTAAAAAAAAAAAAAAATTCAATCTAGAAGAATTTCTATTGTGTAAATTTTACATTTATTTAAAGTATCAATTATCGAAATGATTTCAGCGTAAGTATCAATTAAATAAATCAGCATAAAAGCTTATTTTATAGATCAATACCTTCTTGAATTGATCACAAATTTTTATTTAAAAAATGTTTATTATATAAGAGTCTATTTTCACATATTACAGTCTTCACAGATTCGTGATATCGCAAATGCTAATTTAATTATGTTCTGAATAGTATAGATTCTTTAGTTTAAAGACTATTAACGTTGAAAGACCCACATCTATATATTCTAGATTAAATCTTCGATATGAACTCTTAATAGATTTTTGAATATGCACGTACATTTCTCATTATTTCTACAGCTTGCATTAAGTTTCTTTAATTCAAAACATCTGGGTGGGTGCTTTCCATAAGTTTACTTAAATGTCGTTTTATCTTTGTTATTTTCTAAATATCAAGAAAGAATGATGTTTGTATAGACTTGTGTCACTAAATGGAAAGCATTCTCTATCATAATTCTTCTAACATATAAATCCCTTCCTTTCCTCGTTCTCTTTAATTACCAGAGATTTATGTTGTTCCGCAAAATGAGATTCTCTCTGACAACAAATCATTAGAGCAAGAAATTACTAGTGTCACATTGTAATTAAGCGAAGTTAAAGTTTCTACTATCTGTATTTATAAACATAGAATGCATCGAGTTGCCACATTATTTTGCGCAGACATGAAAAGTGTGCCGTATATATCATTGTAAAATTTAAATAATTCTTTATCTCATGTATCTGTTTTCAGATTTCACATTGATTTCATTGATCTCCCTGGCTCGACTTAATTATCTCGCGTGTTTTATGCTTCCCATAATATACGCTTGGATGAAAAGGAAAGTCAAAAATGGTATTAATATTCTCAACGTCAGGAAGACTTTTAGAACTTTCACGGCATCAGCTTTAAACTTGAAATTTTACACGAATCTTGTCTTTTCTAATCAAGACAGACTTTCAAATCGCAACTTATAACAATAAATTAAAATCATGTAAAAAAAGATATTTACTTAAAAATTTTCTGTCGAACATCTATTTGATCGGTGTGACTTCTGTCGTAAGTTTCTTTAAAAGAGTACTTTATACAGAGACAAGTGTCGAAAATAGAAGTCAAAGTCAACGCGGACGTGCAACGGGTCGTGACGTGTTCCTTGCGAGCTTCTAAATTCCTTGCAGAGAACTTTCTTGGGAGGCGAGCGGCAGCTTGACACGCGAAATTGCACGCCTAATCAATTTGTCGAGTGGCACCGAACGGAAATGGAAAAAGAGGAAGGAAGAGAAGCGAAACCTGGAGGGCTAGGGAGGATGGGAGTGGTCGTCGTATGAGGTCATGCCGCGCCGCGTGTTACGAAGATTAAAGTGACTTGTAAAAAAACGCTCTGCTGCGGTAATCATTCACCATGGCCAGATTGATAACGTCGACAACGCGAACTTTGCGGCTCATTCAAGTTTTATCATCACAAAATGATTCCCTACAGTTTTTGCTCGTTTCTCTCTGTCTTGTAACAGGCGATTTTTCATTGCAATATTAACGTGTTTTTAATTAATTTTACTGCTTGACGCGGAAATAAATTTAAAAAATTCTAGGATGACCTTTCACAGAGAAAAAGAAATGACAGAAAATAGCAGGAAAATAAAAAGATCTTAAAAAAATCAATAATGAATGGTATAAAAAATAGAACGTCTGCAAATGTCAGCAAAATATCTGTTCTTTATTAACTAGTTCTCGTAATATAGGATTATAGATGATAATTTTATATATAATTCTTTTGAGGCTCCAGGTGTTTTCTTCAAGAAGTCATAATTTACGAGTTATCTTCATAGGTATTTTCCATTTAGTGATACCAGTTGACATAAACACCATACTATCTTAGTATTCAATCAGTTGGTATTCAATCAGTAACAAAGACATTTCTGTTGATTTGTGTCATCAAATGAAAAAAACTCCACGTCTTGAAATATCGTTAAATGTCAACATTTCGTGAGCATGACAGTTCACTTCATCACGTTGCGAAAAACAGCCTGATACCAAGTTTTAAATATAATTGTTAAAACATACTTATCGATACTTACTTTTATTGCGTCTATCTGAAAATGAATGTCGCGAAAAAAGCTCGCTGCACAGTGACAATATTTTTTTACCGCATAGGATAAACTTGAACAATTTTGTCACTAATGTTCATCAGGCAATTGCGATTGGATGACACGTATCGATGATCTGCTTTCATAAAAAAGTGGCAGGTTAACATACCGGGGCATTGATTATCGATTGCTACCTGAGTAACAATGTTATTACAGTACCTATATTAATAATATCTACAGTCCACATGGGAGCGATTCGTTGCCACACACCTATAATAACAGACCCGGAAAATGTTGAACTATCAATTTTCATATGCAATGTACGGAATTTCTGATGTCAGTCGCGCAAAAAAGATGTGCCGATTTCGGCTAGTTTTTCGAACCGTGAAATATGGAAGAAATTGCGATGATTTTATACATCAAGTTAGAGCGAGGACGATGATGCGATCTAAGCACAAATGTGATTTATACGTATTTCGATAAATTTTGATAAAATGGCTTCACTTTTACAAATATACAAATAAAAAAAAAATAGAAGCAACATTTATTTTAAAAATACAGAAAAAATAAATAAGAATTATACATGAAAAATAACATCTGGAAAAGTTGCTTCCTTGATATTTAAGAGGCTTGCTATTTTTTTAACATTTGTTGTCTTTTTATATCGAATTTTTCAACATAAAATACATTTTGTTTCTTATGAAATAGATTTAAAATATATATACGCTTCATCCTTTGCAAAAATAAAAAAATAATTTCTTGTTTATTTCGTTGCAAATTACGTAAAGCAAATCTTTAATCAGAATTTCTGGTTTCTATTATTTACTATTTTATTTTATGAACAATAATATAAAAAATTATTTAATTGGAATATTTCAATTTTTATTACATAATCCTGTTGAATACTCGGTTGATTGATCGATTGAAATATTGAACCGTAATCCTTTCTAGATTAACACCACGAAGAACGAAGATTATTCCGTTCTTTGTTTATCTCCGCGATCATTCGATCGATTGAATCGCAGTATATAATTACATGCTATTAGCATGCCTTTCCATCGAGTATCATGGGCGTAAATTGTGAAGAGAGAAAGAAATCAGTTCGAAATCAATCGTGATCGGCAAAATCGCTCGACGTTTCCGTCATGTTTATTTAAATTAAATTTACTTCTTATTATGTTTGCAATGGTTGAATGTTGCACGTAATGCAAATATATATTACATATTACATATATAAATATTGCAAAACTATTTTAGTTTATGTAAATTTTCAAAAAAAAAAAATAGTTTTAGTTGATGTAAATTCTCCACAAAATTAGTTTCATCTAAATTTAAAAAATCACCTTCTTCTCTTCTTTATTACAATTTTTAGGAAAATAAAAATATAATGAAGTTCACTTATAAAATTGAAGAGAGAGATTAAAGTTTCCTTATTTAGTCGCATTTTCGGAAAATTAATACGCGGAGGATTTTATTTACAAATTTCATGACTCAAAACTATTAACATCTCGAGAGAGAAATTATCGTTAATAATGGACCAACTTGCTCGAAAGATCCTAAGTGCTTGAAGTGCTGCCTCTTCAGGAGTCACCCTGTATACGCTTCGCGTATGTAAACTAGCACACGTGTCTGGCAGGAACCGACTCATGCACGAAGCAATGCACGCACGCACGTGCGCGTACATACGTTTACGTTTGTCTATAAAAAGAAGCCATGTCATCGCTAACAACTGGTTGCGATGACACGACACGGAATACTGCGCTACGTACAACAACTGGCAATTCGGATTCGATCGATTCGATTAACTGTAGAAGAAAAAGACGACGGTTTCGGATCGGTGATCCATAACCATCAACCGCGTCATCGAGCTTTATTAACTCGTCTGAGATACACCGGTACTCGATTGCGATTCAAATCATTTTCACAACAAAAACGCGAGCAAGACATTTGGAAACATCGATTTTCATTTATATAAAATGACTTACGTTGCAAAACTTTCCTGAGGTATTTAAATCGCTATAACCAGAGAGAAACGGATGACAACATTACTCAAAAATAATTTTCATGTTAGATTTATACAATAATGTTACATTTTCGTTATGCTATCTGTGCAATTTATTAATTTAGTGAAATTAAAAAGTTTATATTTTCTCCTGACTGCAAAATATAATTTAACAGGATATGAATAAAATGGCAGCAATTATTTTTAATTGCCGATATACGTCACAAAGTAGATGTAAAAGTTAGATGTATGTGAAATAAAAATAGAGCAATTACTTTAGAGGAGCGAAAACGGTAAAAACGATACTGTTGATCGAGAAGTAATCGTCGTGCAGAGATAATACACAGTCTAATAATCAGGCAGCAGGAAGTTTAAGCTTTGTTGGCTAAGTATTTCAGTATGTATCCGCTCGTTAGCAAGTCAGTTCACTCTTGAATTATCGCGCTCGTAGCCTACCTTTTAAGGATTAATTGCTTATACGTGACACGCAAATTACGTGTTAGCAAAATTTATAGACGAATCATAGATGTTATATAGAAACTTTCTATGAATATTTCTATGTCTGTACAGATATATTCTAACATTTCTCACATTTCTTGTCAGAAGTGAAACAACTTGGAAGTCAGTTTTTTTTTATGCAAATAAAATTTTTATGTTGTTACAAGTTGCATTAAACTCTTCTTGTTTCCAAATTTTGTAAAATTTACACAATTAAATATTTATTATGATACATCTGAAATATAGTATTAATAAGATCTTTTTCTCTCGTATACCGCAATAAACAAATTAAATTATGCAACATACGCTCCGAGTAAAAAAAGTTTTATCGTCATATTTGTAATATCTGTGCTATATTTTTAATACCTACGACTTGACTTAATGCAATCGTCAAAGAAACACGATGTGAAATCCGTAGAAGTTCTCAATATGGATTTCGGCCATGGGCATTGCCCACGCGACGCACACCCGAGAAAAATACGCATCTCGTCGCAGTTGGACGTGAGAAATGCAAAATAGGCGAATATACAGTCGCATAAGAGATAAAAATCTAAGAAAATACGAAATGGTAATTCGCACAATATATCACAAACCTCTACGTGACAACAAAGCTCGCCAAGTGAAATAGTACGAAGTACGATTTCTTTTATAACATCCAGCTTGCTTAACTTTTTATTAAATAAGAATATTTCACGAAAAAAGATTCAAGTTTATTACAAAACAACATGATAGAATCAATAGTGTCGTACATTTTTTAAATTCTCCTCGGACATCAATTTCGCTTGTATTTTTTTCTAATTCAAGGTAATGAAAAGATGGATTCCGCAAAAGATTCCGTAAAAGAAAAAAACATGTGGGATTGAAAACAATTCATAAATTCTCCCACATGAATTCTCTCGTCCTCGTTACTTCCGGAAACAGAAACGTTTAGTGCGTGATTGCAACAAGCGTTTAAAAGCTTCAATCAAACTTGCTCAGTCATGATTGTGTTCGTCGCTGCAGTTTAGCTGCAGCTAGAGATCCTATAATCAGAGTTTAACGAAAGCGGGCACAACTTCTGATTGATTCTCCACTCGATATTCTTCAGATAGCTTCATACATTGTCGGAAAACGAGGAGAAAAAAAAAGAGACAGCTACAAACAGATGAGTAAAACCTATGTCAAAGAGATTAGGTTCCAAAATCTCAGACAAAAAGAAAATTAATAAATTACAATTGCACAATTCGGCACAATTGATCAACTCGATTGATTTCTTCAGGTATTGTCACGTATTGCATATCACGTATTCTAACACTTTTCGCACGAGAAAGCAATATCTCTTTCTATCCGCCATTTTTGGTCCACATTCGTCAAACTCTAGTTGCAGCCACCTGCAGCGGTCTTTCTTTCACGTATTTCTCGGCTGCGTATAATTCCGTGGAATTTATCAGACTATTTGCGAGGCATGTGAACACACACTTAGGTGCGGTTTAGGTCGATCTATAATGCCAGTCGAAGCGAACACAGTGAAAGACGATAGAGCCCAGCAGCGTAGCGTTTCGCGATTAGAGCCAATGGCGTAACCAACGATCACGCTGAAGAAAATCCAACATAATATTGTAGGGAAAATTAACAATGTAATTCGTAGAGTGTACTCTAAAATTTTTAGAGGAAATTGTCACTTCCATTGTCCATTACACAAACTTGCATATAATTTTGATTTTCAAAAGTTACACATTAATAAAAAATAAAAATCAAATTTTTTAAATTAAATAAAAATTAGATTATAATATTGTAAGTAATAGAATAACTCTTCGTATATCTTATTGGGTTGTTCGAAAAGTTCGTGCCGATTTTGAAGGAAAATTGAAACGCAGAAGATTTAAATTTTAGTATATATTTATTAAATTTAAATCTTTTGCGGCACGAACTTTCCGAATAACCCAATACATTTAAAAAATATTTTTCTTAAATTCATCGCAAATCAGGAAATTAAAAGTATCAAAGTATTTTACGAAAAATATGAAGAAAATCGTGATAATGAAAATATCTATTATAATGCAGATTTTTCTTTATATAAAAAAGTGACACGCACTTTCTAGCCAGGAATGGACTTCCACCCAGTTCGCCTGCAGCTACAAGTAGGTTTATACAGTAGAACATAAAGTGGTAATGCCTAGACAACTAGATGGATGCAGAGCTATTACGAGAACCTATCTCTCTCGGCCTCCATCTTTAGAGGTCGCCTGTTCGAAGTAAGCATGATCTCTTCGACTATCTCATCGGAAATTCCCTGAAGGTATATCTTGAATTTCTCGCATCGTCCGAAGAAACTTCTCACATCGTTCAAAGCGAAAAAAAATTTGAGGACAAATAGGAGAAATTACAATTGCAAAGTCGTAATACTTACAAAAAACTGTCTATTCTTATGTTCTTTTTTCTTTGTGTATATATATTTTTTCTGCCAATATATGATTTTATATATTCAATACATGATTTTTTTATCCTTTTTCTTGAATTTCTAATTTCTAATTTATATAGATTTAATATGGATTATAAATTCAGATAAAATCACAGTTGAAAAAATTGTTAAATATTCTTTAGTAAAGACAATCATTTTATTTTTGCAAATGGTAACAGTAACAAGATAAAAAATTAGAAATAAAGAAGTTAAGGATAAAACTCTATTTCTATTGTTAGGTCTCTTTATTCTTTATTCATTCACTCACGATTTATTTCCGACTTGGATTGCATTGATCCTATCAAGAATGCAGACAACTCGAAACGTCTTTTGCTGACGCATAATTCTTTCTTTTTTCAGGAAACGTCGAGTGTTGGAGTATTAAATGGAAATTACAACTCGTACAAACTGGATAACGGAAAAAGATGTCCTTCTGATTCTGTGATATATGATTTTATAACAATAATAATAATAATAATAATAATAAAATATTATGTAAAAGAAAATTAGCAAAGGCTAATTTTTTCATTTTTATATAAATGTTGCCTTTAATGTTTCAAAAATAAATGTAAATAAATATAAAAACAAGTTTTTAAAATACACTACTCATAAATTATATTGTTAATTATATCCGTTAATTATAAGTCTTATAATTTAGAAATATAAAGTTTAAATTTGAAAAGAGTTTAATACATCAAAGAAACATACATTTATTACTCGTATGTATCAACGATATATACGAATTTTATGACTTTAAATTTTTATATCTGATAAGACAGAGAAAAAGATGTCTGCAAGATACTGGCGTCAACCGATCTGACAAAAAAAATATCCGCGAATTGTTTGTACAAGCGTTTCACGACTTTCGTAGTTACGGATTTACCGAGAAATTAAAAAGAGAGGTAAAGAAAAAATATAGAATGAACTGCGGCGCCGGATGTTCTCCTTGCGAAGTGTTCGTCGGAATCAAACAAACTGTTTCCAACTTCCTGTCACGAACAATTGCTGCACTTTCTTTCGCGCAGAACTTCAAACCAAAGTAAATCTCACGTTTGGTCTTAGGGCATCCGCAAAAATGTGTAAAAAATGAAAGAATAATATCTACGTTAAATTTGATCACTATTCGCCAAAATGAAAATTTAGATCGTTTATTTTATTATAAATTTTATTATAAAATTATTTAGTAATCAGGAGAGAGAGAGAGAGAGAGAGAATTAAAATATATCAGAATAAAATGGCTTCAGAAAAAAAATTATATTTTATTATTTTATTATTATAATAAAAAATGAAATATTTTTTTACATATTTAGGAAAAAGTTTTCGCATTAAACAGAACGTATTTAAATATTAACATAAATAAATTATATCTTTTAATTCATTCATTAAGTGTAATTCCAACAAATGTTTTAATTTAAATACAGCAGTATTTTAATAAACCACAATAAAGCTATGCTTCAATAATATACATTATAGCTCTCCAAATCTAAGCAATCTATGTATTTACATTGTTCTCATGCAATTTAGTTTGTACTCATACTATTCTATACAAATCCTCTCGATAAAAACGGTTCATGATGTACAATAATGTGTTTATTTGCTAATTCACATCATGTTTTGTATCCAAAAGAGTTTATTCATCAATCACACACAGAATTTTACGAAATTGTTCTGGCTTTGCCAACACATGTCGAAAGGCGTTATCGATTTTTCGATAGTGTCGTTGGAAACTCGTTCGGCCAAGCCATTCGTGTCACGAAGAATAGAACAGACACTGTTCAAAATGAAACACGTCATTGATATGATATATGACACAAGCGACGTCAGACTTCAACTCTTATAACTTTTATATACAACTGCGTATAAATAATTCAAAAAATATACTTTATTCTTACGGATATTACGCTGCAATGTCACGTAACGTTGCAAATTGCGCTTTTAATTATTTGATAAAATTACTTTTTGCAATTTTTATGCGCCATTTTCTCATAAAATTTCTAAAGATTACTTTTCTAAAGTTTTTCAATGTACTTTTAATCTCCAATTAACATAATTATTTTACTGAAAGTATCTTTTTCCGTGCGCAAAAGTTCTATAATCTCTCAAGATGGTCTTAAATATAAGGATAGACAATGAATCTCAATAATAGCTTTCACTGAAAGAAGCAATGAAAGTTATTTTATCACAGATGTGCGGTAAGACTTAGTTAAAGACTTAGCATGAAGAGTCGTCGAATTTTTTCTGGTATCTAGATATTAGATACATGTATCTACTCGATTGAAAAAGGCGGTGGTCTCGCTCTTTATCTTCCCTGACGCGAATTCTTAGTTCTTCATGCTGGGATAAATTATCGGCGGATCAAACCTCGTGAGAGCTCGATGAGAAATCGAACGCAGCAAACAATCATGCGAAAGCTGATAAGGCTAACCTGAAGGAATGGAGTTCCATCAGAAGGAGGGAGGAAACCGGAGAGTTTCTAGGATGAGAAATGTTTTTAGATATGTGAAAATAACATACGGGAGAATAAAATAAATCCAATTAGAAAAATATCGATTTTCATATTGTTTTAACAATTTATAGCTAAAAGATTGTTCAATTAAATCGTCAAAATAATTATGCTGAAAATTAAAATGATGAACAATGCTGCAAACAATTTTTGTAACCAGTTCAAATTTTCAACAAAATTATTTTGATAGTCCAACAAAATTATGTTCACACAGTAAAATTTTAAATCTTTGCGTGTATTAACTCTTAAAAAAATTGATACTTCTATTTCATTCTATAACAAAAAAAAAAATAATCATCGTTAAAAGACGTTACATCGTCTAACATAATAAGTTGTGCGATTTTATAAATTGGATACTATATTGCTACGGTAATTATAAAAATATAAATTAAACGATTTGCAATGCGCTTTCACTTCCTGCACCGCCATTCAAGCAAGCCATCAACTATCAATGGTTCAATTGTTCATATAGATGCGATAACTTGCTCTCATGGCCTGACCCATTTCCACCTGCGTCTATTTATGAAAACGTGATTCCGCATCTAGCAACCATGTCAATAAATTCCCATTAGGCATGCTGCGTTAATCACGCTGTAGTTCAATCACGTTTAGTGAAATCACGCTCCATTTTTCGAAGCTAATTAACACTCTCAAGATAATAATAGGGAGTTTTTGCAATAACTATGAATTCAGATACAGTGAACGCTAAAGTTTCTTAATTGGTTATTAAGAAAAAGATAATCTGACCTTAGCATTCACCGTATCTAGATAAATGGTATTGCAAAAACTCCCTATTCAAAACATGATATACATTCCTCTTATAACTTAACATAATCGTATGATTTATAAACAAATTAAAATAGAAAAAATTAAAAGTATAAATATCCATATGTATTTTTTATCAGCAAAATCGAAATAATTTAAATTTCGCATAAAAAAAGATATCGAGAAAATTTGAATTAAAAAATATTAATATCTCCACTTTCACTCGACACTTCACAAATATCGAAACTTATACTATTGAAAAAATGCATCACGAATTTCATGGACTTTCGACAAATAAGAAATAAATGCGACAAATGATCGAAATAGGAAACCCACTCGCATTCTAGTTCACAGCAGCTGCAGCAACACAATTGAAGTAGGGTCGATGTTGGAAACGAAAAATGGAGTATGCGGCAATAGATATAAACAACCATGGAGGTCAACTACAATACTGAATCTTACACTGCAGACATGAAAAGAATCGTAAGAGAATATTTCATGAAATAGAAAAAAATAACTGTCGTCATAAAAACAACTATCATCATAAATCGTTATTTTAAAATTTCGTGCAGCTAATGTCGAATGTTAATTCTGTGTGTGAGTGCTAATAAAATTTTTACGAATATTGGATTAAAGAAGCAGTTTTTGGAAACATTCGATAAAAAATTCAAAATTAAAGAGAGCGCTGGTTAATAGCGCTGGTTTTTGTTAAAGTATCTAAAAATTTGATTAGAAAAATTTAACATATCTGAAAATAATTTTGTTGAACCTTCAAAATAATTATACAGAAAACACAATAAGCAATACCGTAAAAAATATGAACATTCTAGCAATTAGCTTAAGCATTCTACATAATTATTTTTATAATTTAAAAGAATAGAATTATATTTTTAGGTCTGTTTTTAGCTAAATTTTTAGATACTTCAGCAAAAATGTTTTTTCCGTGTACTCTTTTTCTTTCCTTGTCACGTACGACGCTATTCAACCGCATCGCGAATACAGGTTAAACATCGTCCGTACAAATCGCTCTGCAAATCGTCTGGATAGGTAGATTGATAGTCGGTGAAATTCTCTCGAAATTCTCCCGGGGCGTTCTTCTGGGAATGGTAACATGAACACGTGAATACGTGACAGAGGTGCTTCGAAGAAATGTGTACATCGCTATGTATATACATAAAGAATAACAATATTCACCTCACGATAAACGATCGAAGTTAAATAGATCAAAGTCAACCATTTGTCAATCAATGACGACTCAAACGACAAACATAATTCTCTTGGAACGTGAAAACCATGTGTCACACGCATACATCTCTGCAATATTAAAGCAGGTCAGTTACATACGTTAGCTGATGTGTATCACGAGCTATGTTCGTATATCGATCCATCCATCGTGCGGTAATGTGCGTATTCCTGACATTATTGCATAATATTCTTGGTTAAGATTAATTTTCATTATCGGCCTGATTGCATGTTATTATTATGGGACACTTGCGCGATTCAACGCAATACCACAATATTTTCGATGTCAGAATCAAAAATCGATAAACTATGACCTGTCGTCTGTTTTTCTACAGCTTATGTAATTAATTTATTTTTTTAATTTTATCGATAAAAAAATTGTGGAATTATTTTTTTTCTTGTTATACATACTTATATAAAAAGAATGATTTGGCTGAAGTGTCTAAACATTTAGATAGATACAGAAAATAATTTTGTTCGACTATCAAAATAATGATTAGAATGCTAAAATGGTTATTAGAATGTCAAAACTTTTTGTAACACTACTCATCATGCTTGAGTTTCCTACATAATTATTTTGATAATCCAACAAAATTATTTTGAAATCTGTATGTAGCTAAATTTTTAAATAAGTCAGTAAAATCGAGCTTTCCGTGTACAAAAGAGTTTCTCAAGTAAAAGTCAGGATCTCAATCTAAATATGATAAACTAAATGCTTAAGATAGAATGAGATATATGCATCCATCTTATTTTATTTTAAGCATCGTTCTAAATATGGCGGAACAATCAAAAGTTGTTTGAATAGTGTTCAATTTTTTACTTGAAGAGTAAAATATTGATTCTTTACAATAAGAAAGTTTAACGATCCCTGGTCTAAGCGAATAATTCCAACAAATTGTCAGTGATTATCTCGATCGAAAAAAATCACTTCGATGATATCATATATCCGTCATCGCCATTTCATTTGTATGTGTTTGAAAATTGGAAATAATTCAAATAGTACACACTTGTAATTTTGGAATATTCAATATCTATATGCGAATGTATCCTCGAATTTTTCCCAAGAGGGGGAATCAAATTTTGTAACATTTACAATAAGATTGCTCAGAAAAGACGTACGAGTTGAATTTTAATCGAAGTCGAAAAATGGATCGATAACTGTCGAGCTTTTCTTATCACTGAACAAACATAGATGCGGACGTAGCGTCGATAAAACGTGGTTCTTAATTTGCATACGGGTCCCGTATTGCTGCCAAAATCGATGTTTGAACAAGCCTGCCAAAAAATCGTCCTGTGGATCACGTTAGTGTTCTTTTTATGTATAAGCATGTACAATGTGTTATTGAGGAGAAAGAAAAATACCAGTGCGAGTTGGGAGAGATAGCTGGCTGTTGAATATTAATTATTCTCGACATTGCATTGTGGGATTTGTCCGATGTAATCGGACGACGATAGTAAATAGATTGAAACATCGACAACATCGCAAGGGATTGTTCGATTATACCGCGTAACGCGATTTAGCTGCAATGTCTGTCCGCGTGCAACAAGAGTTGTAAGTAAAATCAAAAATGTTGAAGGTAAACTTTTTATATAAATTCGAGAAAAAAGTTGTTAGATAAATACATTAATATGGCTGCGAAGTGATTAAGAACGAATTGTTCAGAAAAATGTAGAACATAAGAAAACTTCCTTTTATGTTTTATCCACACTCTGAGAGAAAAGTTCTAAATATTTATAACTATAATTGCAAAATTGGGTTGTCCGGAAAGTTCGTGCCGACTAACCTATATAATTTAATAAATATATACTAAAATTTAAATTTTTTGCGTTTAAATTTTCCTTTAACATCGGCACGAACTTTCCGGGCAACCCAATAAATAATTATAATTAAGAGCTCTATTTTTATAATTATTATTACTATAATGCAGTAAATTAGTAATATTAATTTTTGTAATTGTATGCACTAAAAAGATATATGACTGTCCTCGAAAATAATTGTATAGAAATGATGGTTTCAGAACTAATATTTTATATATAGACGTAATCATTACTGACACTGTAGCAATACCTAATACCAATAAAAATAGAATTTCATAATTTTATCATGCAATTATAATCATAAATCAAACATTTTTTTGTTAGCTTAAACATAATTGATATTTAATAGTGAGAAAAAGAAAGAAAGTTACATAATCTTTTGTCTTGAAATTCTTTGATAAGGATTTCTGTTAAAAATTTAAATATATAAAATTTGAATGGCGCGATAAAGTAGAATAGATGCAAGAATACAATCATTCCAAATTTGGAATGAGAACTGAGTCTATACATATACGTTCCTTTAACGGTGCAACAAGCGGAGCTCTTACCAAAAACAGTCGTGGTATCCAGATCATTCAGATCGAGGAGCCTTATCTCACACAAAGGTCCTTATCCAGTATTACTCCCGCATATCCATTATCTCCTCACACATCCGACCCTTTACCCGATCCGTTTCTGTAATTTTCTCCCGGAACGAAACACCACGAGGAAAGACCGCGGAAGGACTGTCGGCTTCGCGCGGTGTTTGAAGAAGGCAAAGGAAAGAATCTCGCACTGTTTCGTATGTGGATCGTGGTCCACGCGCCGATGGCCACGTTAACCGCCTCGAGCTCGACCGACGTGTAGTAACGTGCGGTCGCCGTGCGCCGACATTGCACAACCCAAGGAAATGCGCTCGAGGCAAACGGCCGGTGCATCAATACTTCAATATTGGAATGCACTTTTTAGTATAGTTGCGAGCAATCAGTGGCCAAGGACGGATTACGGTACATTCTACTATATACTCCAGATTATATTGATACAAGAAATCATCTCTGATAAAAGTGAAAAATTGATGTACACATATACAGATAGCACAAAAATATATAAGAAAAATTATATAAAATGTAAAAGACTAAAAATGATAATTATCAGCTTGGGTTGGCACAGAAAAACTCAGTTGATTTGCAATCCTGTATAATTGTGTAAAAATAATCATGTAGAATGAATTAATGTTAACAGGGTTGTCTAACTAATTCATCATCTTAAAATTTCATAACTTCTCTCTGAATTCCAAACAAATTTTATTTTTTCTGATGGATTCAGTAATATTTTGAATTTTTTTATATTTTCATCCTAATTTGAAAACCGTAAATATTTTGTTGAGAGAGCAATTTGACATGGCAATGTTACTATTAATATTGATGATACTATTTACATTTAATTGTTCTGATAGTATTACATATTCTGATAGTATACAAAACTAGAGATGTGTGAAATAGGTACGCATATTAAACTTCTTTAAAGCCAAGAATTTTAATTTTTCAAAAGATTCTATTTTTAATTTTTCAAAATTCCCTGACATTTTCAATTTCCCTAATATTTCTCTGATTTCCCTGATTTCCAGTTTGTGACAACCTTAGTTAATATATTAGAGCATTACATGAAAATTTATAGAACTGTTGAATGTACTGAAAGAAAAATATAATTGCAATTACCATAATTTAACAATAATTTATAATTATGTTTTCGATGCCCACTATATATCTTTTGACAGAAATATAAAAATGATAATTATTACTAACATTGGAATAATAATCATAAAAATGTAACTTCAAAATAATTATAATATGCAATTATATATAGTCATAAACATCAAACACTTTTCTCTGAATATAATGTTACATTACTTAATGTATGACCTTGGTGTGCAAACGCGAAACAAAAGAGGGCTATTAGTTTAGATATACCTGACAACAAATGACTCATTTTTCCTCTCTTGGCAAAATATTACCGCATCGCGATATCGCGGACTGCGTGTACGGTTGCTATCCCACTTGGATTAACTGTACCGCAACGTACTTATATAATCATCATTTTCGTCTATAATTAACGCAGCAAATTACGATGGACTTCGTTAAACGTGCGCGCGAGCGCGTTGCATTAAAAATTTCCAGCTGATGATTTCCGCGCATCGACAGTCCGTTTTTTTCTTGCCCTCGGCTACGCTTGCCGAGAAGAAAAATCACAGTAATCCAGACGACGGACGATCATGCCTCGCACATCGTTAACCGTCGGATACTGATCGGCCTGAATTCCTCGTGATGGCCGATTTGGCCGTGGAAGACCGACTTAGAGAGCAGAGAAATTACCGTTTCGACAGATTCCCCAACGCGGAAAAGGCGGGCTTCGAGTCGCCACGGTCACGATCATTCTATCAGGATTAGTTGCACGGTGCGGCGAGTTTCTTACCTCGACTCATGCAGTTTCGTCGATTTCATGCGTGGAAATAATTAACGAGCAATATGTAATTAACGGTATTACATAACTACATAACTTACATAACCGTTCATCAGCATTATATGCTATGAAAGAATCTTAGACTATATTAGAAGCGAAAATCGAACGATGTGAGAGTAATGTCAGATTAGTAGACACAAAGCTATTAATTTAGCACCTCTCAAATTTTAATGCAACATTATTGCGACGGTTGTTATAATTTGTATAATTACTATTATATACTGTTAAATTCATAATGTCAAATATATTCAAGTTATTTTTAATCATTTGTATAGGTCGCCACTGCTCCTACTTAGTATGTCATTAATTTAATTAAAACAACAGAATTAAACAATTTAGAGAGAAATGTATTAAATTTTACTCAAATTTATTATTTAAAAGTACTATAAAGTGCATATGTTAATATGGAAGTTGTTTTTGAAACCAAGCAATTCAACCACAGAAAATAGACTGATTTTGACACACATGGAAGTTAAAAGTAACAAAATGTCATTTAACTCAAGAAATTGGGTTGCCATTGCTCCTTTGATATCTAATAGCGTAAGATTCTAAATTGTAAATAAAAAAACTTTAATCTGCCTTTATTAATCGTCATAAGATAGAGATTCACTTGTTGTATTTTAAATCATAGGACGCTTTAGAACTTAGACATAAGTATCATAGTTATAGGAATTAATAATATAAAAATAAAGAATATAAAATCGTAATAACATTAAATTATTTTTGAATTTCATATTTAACGTTCGATTTAATTAAAATAAAGATTTAATTCTGTTTGTGCTTTCCATTTCATAAAAGTCTTAGATTATATCGTATACTCTAAGATTATATCGTATACTACTCTGCCAACGCAGACTTAAAACGCTTATCTCCAAACATAAGTTTCACTTTTACACCTGCGAATCTATTAATGAACAGCGACAGTAAGGGGCTCACCTTTCATCATAAAAGTAGCATTTGATTCATGCAGTTAATTACGGAGGAGCATGGTAACTCTCATGAGAAACGCCTACACGTCTTTCAATAAGCAGAAGTCATTCCCAAGTCGTGAGTATCGCCGACGATAAACTCATCCAGCGATCATGACTGCGAGAGCGCATCTCGTTCCATGAAACTCGTTAAAGCTTTGCGTTTAGGCGCGAGATATCTCTCGTACTCGACGTTGCTAAATGTGAAAGTGATTATTCACCGATCGTTGATACTCTCTGAAGCACAAACATGCAAAGACCAGCGTCAATTCCGGTATGAGCGTTCACTTGAATTTTTCATTGCACTCATTGCGATCGAGGAAGATTGCGGTGTAAATTGAATGAGCTCGTATTCCGCATAACTACAATGTATAAAAAAATACAATGTTCGTGCGAAGAAGATAATTCATTGGGATTTTAAGTGCATGTCTACAAAAGACATGCGACTTCTGATGCTCCATATATACTCGAAATGGAAATTCTATTGAATGAAGTACATACACCCATCATAACATCACTTAACAGAAAAGACAAGGTAGTAATAAAAGGCGTGTCAAATATAATTTAATAGATTATTCGGCTGGCTTATTATATATTTCATAATTCTATATTTATAATATATAATTATAAAATCTGATTAATTTTATACAAATATAAAATATTTATAAATAAATATTAATACATTTATAATATAGGTTATAAAATATTCGTTATTGTTCTATTTCTGCAAATATTTATTGATATTGTAAAATATTATATTCCACTCTTGTAATTCTACTTTATTTAAGAGCAAATATAAATTTTACAGATAATTAAATTCGTCGAGATTGAAAATAAAAACGAAATTCAATGATCCAAGTAAATGAAATTTGAAAGTAATTCCGAGTAAACGATGGATTATGTATTAGGGTGATAACGAGGTACAGGGTGCATGTGCAACAAAATTACTCGGTGTCACTCATAAAGGGAATGAGAAGCGTGTGCTCCAACTTTGCAACGAGGTCGCCTGGAATACGGTGTCACTGTGAAACCTCAATCCAACCAATTCTGTAATGTAATAATGAACTGAGCGACAAAATAAATTATTCTGAATGTGATTCAATTTAAGAAAACAGTATTAATTGCAACAATAATTAGCATTGTGAATGTATACACTTTTAAAATAATTTATTTGAAAGTATTATACACTTTACATATTTATAAGAAATATTTAAATAAACAAAAGATAAAAATAGGATATAGCGGAAATTATTGCTCAGAAAATTTTTTTTTATAAACATAATATAATAAATTTAATACAAATATAAAAGAAACAATGATTATAGCTTCGGCTCAAGCTATATAGTTTTGAACCTTTCTCAGAATAAAAATTATAATATAGTTCATTGTTTTTAAATTACATCAGTAATTTATAATTTTCGCCATCTAAGGAAAATTCACAACATGAGCCAAAACATATATCGTTGCTTCTTTTATAATTGTATTTACTATATTAAGCTTTTCAAAATTGTTTTCTATGCAATAATTTTCGCATTGAGTCTTATATGTTTTTTATCTTTTATTTATTTAAATGTGTAAATGGAACGCCTATATACGTATAAAATTTCAGAAACAGGTTATCATTCGGTGCAAATTGATGCACACGATATACCTCTATGTCCATAAATCGTCGCGACCTTTAAGATCAGTCATAAAGACGTGCACAGATCACTGGAATAACTTTCTAAATCCGATGATAAGCCGTAAAACACACGGTATCTAATCGCAACGGCGTTCCTCGAGATAAGACTTACGAGCTGGATACCTTCTGAACGACACTTGAAACTGAAGGAGAGATGCCGTGGTGAATCGTGAATTACAACGCTACCGTTAATGATAAAACTTGCGGATAGTTCCCAGTAATCGCGCCTATCAAGAGTCTATCTTACGGATAAATTAGATAAAATCGACGTTACGTCTGCAGTGGTGTCTATATAGACGACATGACGCGTACATTTCTTTGATAAGCGTAAAATGCGTTAATGGAGATCCCAGCCGAAACGCGTTCCGCGAAATGCGCAAACCGGCTAAATTGGAGATGATGAAATTTCAAGTCGAAGGCAATGCTATACACTTGTATTCCGCCGAGTATCCTGCTGTTTGTTTATTGTGAAAATATCGACTTGAAATACTGAACTTCATATTCGAGTAGTACATATAATTGCGATATATATTTCTAGTTACAAAGAAGATTATTTTTATAATAAGAAATATAAAAAAAAAATTACTTAAATCACTCACGATTTCTTTATTCAACTCTTATAGAAGAATTCCGAATTCTATAAAAAATACGTTTTTATATTAATGTTTTTAGATCATTTTTACAACTTAATTTAACTGTGCGAAGAAAAAACAAATTAATATTAAATTTGTCAGACTTTATAATATAGAGATTATCTCTCTACTTAAATTATATTTACTTATTCGACTTTTAAGAAATCCGATTTAAATGTACAAAAATACATTTTACTGTCAGATTTAGGGAAAAACAATATTTAGAACAAAATAAGCAATTAGTGCTAATGACAGTAAGAGCGCGAATAATTCGAGTGCAAATTCATATATATATTTATACTTAATTAACAAGTCGAACGTTTTGGTTATATTTGAGTCATCCTTAGCAAATAATTTCTTATTGATTTCACATTCTTAGAACCAGGCAGAATCGCAACCTTTATATCATAATTAATATTCTACGTTAACTGTCAATTTCAATTGAGAACCAAGATAAACAAGGCAAATGGAAAGCATATGATGTGCAATATTTAATTTGCGAAGCTGTATTTAAACACTAATTGTAAGTAAAAGATATGGATAAATTTTTGTGTGAATTAAAAGAATTTTTGTAAATTAAGTCCTTTCTTGGCTTGAAAGCTAAAGTAAATAAATTTTCTTCGCGTCTAACTATCACAATTTATCTAATTATATATATATATATATATAAAATTGTTAGATTAGTTTTAAAATTTAAACTGACTTGTTCCACTTTTCAATAAATTTCAGCTTACTTGCTCTCGCTCTTATCTTCTCTCTTTTTCTTTTGTCATTAGATAAATTATCACATAGTTTATATGAAGGTGAAAAAACCATCCCTTCATTTACTATGAGAAGAAAAAGCAGACTGATGTTGAAGATCTCGATTTCTTCTGAATCTAATACACGTTACGCTCGAATTGCAGTGGAGAATGTTTTCGCGGAATCGAAGAATTAATGGAAGACCCGTTAACGAGGACCTCGTTCGAAACGATCGACTTCCCGTGTGCGAGCCGAGTGCACCTGCGTTTCACGTCTGATTAACGTGTATGATCTGTAAACATGTACGACTTTCTACTTTCCTCCGCCGGCAAGATTGTCGAACGACCGGCTTACATCTGCGATTTCGCGATGTAACGCTGCAGCAATTCTTGATGTAACGATATCAAAGAAACAAGGCAGTTCGTTTACAAAAGCGACAGCGCTCCAATCGATCTATGCTTTTGCGCCGATTAATCCTTTCAGTCTCAACACTATTCATGAAGACATTCGAACTCATACAATAAAAGCAATTAAACGATATTCTCTTGAGTTACAGTGAAAGAGCGTGAAGCTCGAGGAAAGTCGCATTAAAAGATACAGATTCGACTATAGTAAATGACATAGATCGTGATGTAACTGTGGAATGCTACTCGTATTTTTCTCATATTAATATTCTTTTATATAAAAATTTTCTTAATAATTAAGAATCTTTTTACACTTTTTCTACCTTGTACATCGTATAGAGAGACTATCTAACAAGAATTACAAAGTAATATTATATTTCAGTAAAAATAATTGTGATAATATACTAGTCGTATTATAACTAATATTTTACTGAAAAATCATTAACCAAAATTGGAGTTATTTCGTAACTCTTATTAGAAGATATAGTTGCAAGATGTTAGAATAACTAAACTAATATTATTTTAACGTAAAAAAAAATTAATTCAATGTTAAACAGTTTTACTAAGTATTATTATTTTAAACTATTAAAATTGTAATAACAAAAATTATTAATTTATTAAATTCAAAAAATGCATGGCTGAAAATTCACAATAGTATTCCAGGGTTAATAATTTTCATGTTTTCACATGAGAAGCGAAAAATCTTCACGTATGATATAATGATATTTTTTACAGTCGCGTAAAAAAGAAGACATTTAACAAAGGAAAATTTAGAACTCACTGACTTCGACGGAAAACATTTCATAGTCTCAAGAAAAAAGGATTACAAATGCTGCTCGTTGAGTAATTCCGGAAGGATAATCAGGATGTGGAAGGAAAGAAGAATTAGAATTGTGAGGCAAATGAACACACGACCGGAAATCCCAGCCGATCTTATCTATGATTCTCGTTCATCTATTTCTTTGTTGAAGGCAATGATCGTTTAAAGCGAGGACCGTCTGAGCATGTCCACTTCGTTAATTGCGGAGTTTAACGACCCAAAAGCTACGGGCATCGTGATTTCAAGGCAACATCGAAATATTGCTTTAATTTCTTCCTTTCTGCTCCATGCGAGAAAATTCACGGCTTAAAAATTGTGCAGCTTTCGATATTTTTCGATTATATCGGGATCAATAGATTACTGATAAATCGTTGCCGTGAGATCCGTTGGTAATTAATTGTTAATTAATTAATGATTGGTAATTAATTGTTAGTGTCCGAAATAATCGCAAAACCAATTATTCTTAAATATAGATAGATAATACAAAAATTATACGTAAATTGATGAAATGC
>NW_017259206.1:4340145-4345335 GCF_001594045.1 Atta colombica | reverse complement strand
TATACAGTAACTGCATTATTTAATAGTCAAATTTACATTAGTTTATAGTCTTACGAGAAAAAAGAATGCAAAAAATAACTTTATATAAACTTTAAGATTTCTGAGCATCTGAAGATATTTTTTATTTTATCCAAAATAACATTTTTAAAACTATAATATATCTGAGGTATTGTGGCCACTCCATGTACACACTTAGAGTTAATTATCTATCTATTCTAAGTTGAAGTTTCATTCAAAATATTGATTCCTTTTAATTCTCGGGATGCTAAATAACTTTTTAATTAACCTTTGACTTTAATTATCAGTATATATTTTTACCGATATATTCCTGCACTAACTTGACCTATTCTTTTAAAATACGATTAATCTCCCTCCCTCTCTCCCTCTCCTCCCCCTCTCTATTTCAAGAATTATTATACTGTCACTATAGAGATATTCTGGTAAATGCACAAGCTTGTCATACTGTCTCAAATTACAATCAATTTATACATATCTCTGTTTCAAGATCTTTTACCAACGTTACACAGATATGTCTGGATATCTCTTATGTATTTTTTGTGCCATTTTCCCAAAATATAATATAACAAAATTGTTTCTGTTTCTCTCTTTCTGTCTCTATCTCTCATCCCGCTCTCAACGACGTGCAATAAATATTCTCGTCGATGAGTCAATGACCTGAATTACCGCTCGGTGAAATGAAACTGCAGACACTGCAATTCTTCCCGTCCGTGAGTACGTGCGTGCAAGAGTAAATGCATGCGTGCGTGCGTGCGTGCACGTTTACGATAAACGGCGTGTACGTCTCGCGCATATCATTATTATATACACGCCGTATATGTTTCTACATATTGTGCACCATAAAGATTTTTGTTACGCCCAGCACATGACTTCCTCTCCTTGCGGGACGATAATTAACGCTCATCCAGCCGCGAGTTTGCTCGACAATGATAACGCAGATCACGAAAATGATCTCGACTGCCCATCGCGAGTATATCATTTGTACATCGTGGGTAACGGTACGCATGGGTACTTTTCGGAATTAATTCGTGGACCGATGGATGATCGGAGAAGCCGGAAGGGACGAGAGAGAAGGGCGCTTTACCTCCATTCACTTCACACAGCCTTCGCGTCGTTTTGTGCGCTAAATTTACGCTTCAAAGAGCCGGTAGTTGTCGTCGACGACTACTCGCGCGTCGTGTAATTGTGGACCTCGCATTTCCACGCGACGTATAGTATATTCGACGTCCGTTTGGACCACTTCCGCAATGTCCGCGACAACGGCCACCACATATTGGCAAATTCTCTTCGAGCATCCATTAACCCTTCAGCTGCAGTGAATTCCGATATAGGCACACAATTAGGAAAATTATATTAAGAATTTAATACATTGTCTCAAACAAGACACTCAAATTTTTTTAATTATTTTAACACAAGATGAATATGTTAGAAAATCACTGAAAAAAGAAATGTTTAATTTTAAGATATTAAAATGTTTAATTCTGGTCTCCATTTTTTAAACACTTAAAGATGTTTTAGTTTTAAACTTTTTCAATAGAAAACAAAACACTATGTGAATTTGGATTAAAACGCATAGCATTTTGTCTATTGAAAAAATTTGAAACTGAAAGATCTTTAAGTGTTTAAAAAATGGGGATAAAAATAAAACATATTTTTTTTATAATGTTAGTAAAACAAAAAGTATATAAAAAATTTAACCTAAAGAATGTAAGGAGCTCCGCACAATAAAAGGAACAGAGAACAGAATAAGAATATCAACCTATCCTCAGAAATCATATATTATGGAATACATAGTTTCTGATGGGTTCTTGTTCCTTTTTATTTCCTCACTAACATAGTTTGTAAACAAATTGTAGACTATATTTCCTAAGAAAAATTAAAATTTATTATGGATTATTATGGATTCACACGTTTTATTCATTTATTAGAATTTACATGTTAAAAATACATTGTATTATGTTATTTTATATATATTTTTATGTTTGTTCATAAATTGTGTTATCTTGATAAGAAATTGAATATCGATTTAATATTCAAGTAACATAATCACATTAAATTAATCAGATATATTAAAATTCAACACAAAATGTTAAGAATTTGAGTGGACCGACTTTAATATAGTCAAATACAAAATGTTGCGTGATGTGTCTCAAAGAAAATGCAAATGCTAATTCAAATAAAAATTCGTGGAGGTAATTGACAAAATATCGATTATTCCTTATATAACTAAAACAATAGAACATCAATTATCTACTTAGTTTAACTTATAAGCAAGCAAGTTTCTAAACAATAAATTAACAAAACCTTACATTTGTAAAATTAGATATTTGAAAAGAATAGATTTTAATTCTAGATTAACGAGATACATTTCATGCAGAGAACAATCGCAATATAGAAACGAAGTTAAACAAATGATGTTAAATTAAAGTTCTCTCAACTGTAATCACATTGTCAATAAAGAAAAGTGAAATCGCGATTGCCTAAAATAAACTGATCATTATGTACGTCTCTGCACGCGAAAAATATCGCAGTTGTAATCGACAGATTTCACAAACGAATTAGATACTTAGAATTTCACAAATTAAGCCCGGTTCTTCGTGATTTATGTGAGATCACTGCCACTTTCGCGCTCGCAGCATTCATGGGTACACCTCATATAAACTAATTATGGCGAGTGATCAAAATATGCCGAGTCACTCAACAGCCGATTAATCTACAATACGGCCTCTAATCAATCTCGCGGCACGGCAACGTTAATTAACTCTCGCAAAAATGTACGGCAACGTGTTGCGTGCATTCGTGAATACAAAATGCATATGCAATCACGAGGTTATATATCTACACGGTTTAGATCGGTTTAGTAAATACAATATTAGCAGAATTATTATCATGTCTATGGTAAATATCTTTCGAGCGAAACCAAAAGCCAAATCAGGAAGCTTGTCAGATATTACGAAAAAATAAAGAAAAGCACCGTTGAAGTATGCTGTGTATCGATATTATCTACTTATTATACTTATACGATATTAGCTACTTCTCCTTTTCTTCTTTCAATATTCTTGAAGCGCATACTTTAGAAATTATTTAAATATAAACACAACGAACAAGCACGTTCGAGACGTCTTGAAAATTTTCTGAATGGTAGCACTCAATCGCGACGTTAGTCACGGCGCACCCTATATTTCCGTTGTGGTGCACCTATTTACATTTGCATCACGTTTCCCGCAGTCTGCGTCTTCCTTGCAGGGCAGCTGCATTATGTACGTGTGCGTATATTAAGCTTCTATTTAATTATGCATTTTCATTAAGTACATAGTAAAAAAAAAACATTGTGTACTTATTAAAATCGGTCCACTCAGGTCCCCATTAAAATTTTATGAATTTTTAACACATTCGAGTATTAATTTAATATAATGCGATTATGTTATTTAAATATTTTGTGTTAAATCAAAAAATATTCAACATTTCTTAGTGTCAAAAGAACATAATTTATGAGCAATGAGTAAGTGAACAATAACATAAATAATATTTTTTGAAAACTAATATTTTTATAATACTTTTTAAATTCTAAAATAAATGAATAAAATGTATTAATTTAGCATATTATAAATGTTAATTTTAATAAGAATGATTGCTTACAATTGTTATTAGTTTTTTTTATGTCAATTTTTTTATATAATGTTTGTATTAGTTTTCTAACATGTTCATCTCATGTAAAATTAACAAAAGTTTGAGTAGTTTGGAACATGTAAAATGTTAAATTTAGCACAAATTTTTCCCAACTGTATTACATATTTACAATTTATAAATTTTAGATTATACATATTTCTGCGACACGCACGAGAGTAAATTTTTATACGTCATATTTCAAATAATAATAATAATAATAATAATATGTAACATGATATGAATAAATGTGTATGATAAAGTATCGCGGACGCAGTGCTTCGCGTTACATAATAATGTGGTCACAACATTGTAATCTCGCGCCGTCGCGTCGTTTGAGTAGATATGCAAATGCCCTGTGACACAGCCTGCTTTGGATTACCAACTCGCTGTGGATGACAATGATAAGTCTGTACAAACACTAAGTCACCGAGGGAGTAACGGTCAGTCGATCTCGTTTCGGATTATATTTTTTTTTTTAGATAAGAGAAGGGTAACGAAAGATAAGATTACTTCGCAGATAGTTGAGTAACTTCTGAATCTTATGTCTCGTTTGTCAAGAGTTGCTACGTGTCGATGTGAAAAAAATCTCATCCATTTCCTAATTCAGAAACTCTCAATCATAGAAAAAAAATAATTTCCCTATGTCATACAATTAAATTTAAATGCGAGTTTATATTCAGAGATGTTACGATAATATTATTCGACCGAGAAAAGATCACTCGGAAAATAATCTAAACGCCCTCAGAAAATTTACCGTCCTCCCAAGGATAGAAAAAAGGCTAGAGTCGATCGCAAACCGGTGTTGTACCACCCACACACGCCTACGCGCGCATAAGAACGTACGACCTGCAGGTAGAAACCAAAGGTAGAAATTAAACATTCGGAGCTCGTTGCAGTCGACCGACAAAACCACGAGATAAACAGGCGCGCTACTTTAATTCTCATTTCAGAAACAATTCGCGACAGAATTTTGGATGAATTATGTAATTATATAAATTTTATATATCATACAGTATACAACATCGCAAATTCCAAATTGTAACATTGTAATAGGTTTTATTTTAGCACAAATAAACGAAGGTCAAAGAGGGTCTTGGTGCCGTAATATTTTTATATAAATTTTATACCATTTCCAGTTCGAGCAAGCTAATAAATATTAAATTACTCATCAATTTAATTTATGATATTACGTAATCCAGCTTCAATTTAAAACTGTGTCGAAACCGACAAATAATCAGCACATACAGTTTGCTTGAACTGGAAATTATAAAAATTCACACAAAAAAGTTATTTGACATCAAATTTTTTTTTTGCTTATTTATACTTAATATTTTTATTATGTATGTTTTAATTTTTTTAATGTAAAAAAGAGCTATACTTAAAGCTTATTTTCACACTATATAGTTATATAGAAAGAACATTTTTTTCTGAAAATCTAAAAATTTAGCTATATATAAATCTAAAAATAATTTTCTTGGATCGTCAAAATAATTATATAAAACG
>NW_017259206.1:4336172-4340045 GCF_001594045.1 Atta colombica | reverse complement strand
TTTTTAATTATTTATTTATTTAATTATTTAGAAGATGCAACAAAATTATTTTCATCTATATCTAGCTAAATTTTTACTTTTGCAAAATCATCCTTTCCGTGTATTTAAAAATTATAAATATCAAAAAATTCATAAATGAAATTCATTCATAAATTTCTGTAATCTTTAGATGACCATATATTATGAAAATAGATGTATATATAGTGAATTGAGCTAAAAAGATCTTTATGTAGGGCTACGTTCAGAAACTTCACTCAGCTGCCCCAGTTCAGTGAACAAGGACAAAATGACATATCCTAAATTATAGGATTTGCCGTGTCAGGCAGAAATCATGGTAATACCATTTATGGACGAATCGATATGGAAGAATCGATAATCTTTTTATCGGCATTTATTTCTTGTTTGGATATTAGAAGGAAGTGCACTCTATCGATTAGTAAAACGATGAAGTAAAGTGGCTGAGTAAAGTGAAGTAAAGCAGCTGGTGATATGAATAAATCGAAAATGATGCCGACTATAGCAGTTAATTTTCACAACACTAACGGGAGCATACTGGAAAGTCATTTGATTCTTGATAATTATTGTACAATTATAACTTACAGCGTAGTTTGATTTTAAATTATAAGGTAGCCACGTACGTAATATAGCATAAATTAAAATAAATGTAACGTGCAATAACATTAAATAACATAAATAATGGTAGATTAATTTCTAGATAGAAATTAAGAGATCATTAATCTTTTTCATTATATAGATAATCCTGCACTGGTAATTGCAATACTGACTGCACTGATAACTGCATTATTTTAATGGTTTTCACATACTCAAGACACAGTACTTAACGGTTGTAATGTACTCGAAATGATTTAATGACTTGGTGAATTACTAATTAATTCTTAACCAAAACAAATGAATGCTAACGTGTCGCCGTGTCAATTTAATTTTAAAGGAACGTGAGTAAGTGCGACTCAAATGAAATTAAAAAAGTTTGAAGGTGCCAAAGTGAAAAGAGGTTTCAGAAAGAAAGACCCTTTATACCAACGATTTTCATCGTTAGTATAAAGGGTCGTACTCATTTAATTTTTTTTCTTTCTTTCGTATTTTTCTCTGTATTTTTCTCTTTGATCCATCGTTTAAAACTTTACGTTTACTGAGAGTGAAATCGTATGTTCAGCACATCATGTCAATTTTCACAAATAACAATCGTGAAACGATACCGCTACCAAATACGGAATCGTTCGTTTTTTACATTTCGGTCCGCCCACGAACGTCATAAAGCCAGCCAACAGAGAGAACAAGAGAAGGGAAAAAACTTCTGTCCATTTGTGCAACGTTATATTGCGTACAATATTTGGAAATTTCATCATTAATACGATTTATCATATTAATGATGAAATTTCCAAATATTGTACGCAATATTTCTCTGTAAAATTTTATCTTCTTTGATATTCCCCTTAATTCTGTTATAATTTGTATAATACAAAATTAAGAGAAATCTTGATTTAAAAATTATTATTTAATCATGTATAATAGATTATATATTAAAAATGTATTAATCCGCAAGAAGAAGATCCGCGTTCGCGCGATTTTCCATGGTTATTTTTGCGCCAAGTTTTAAGTGAAATTCTTAAACTGCAGTAAGTCGCCAAAGTGAAATTACAAAGTTCATCCTAGCTTAACATCGAAAAACTTAGGTATATTTTAAACTCGACAAGCTACATCCGTTTCAATGACCGCAGTCTAGTTCCGAGCATTTATTCAGTAAATACATTTAAAAGGATTGCTCTACTTATGCAAATTAAAACCTGCATATGACATCACACTTTGTTTCATCACGCGTCGCGTTATCTGAAAATCTTGACAAGCATAGAAATCTTGACAAGATAGAAAAAAAATGTCCTATAAAAGTAAAATTGTCTTGAAACTCTTGAAAGTACCTAATCAAAATGTCCCGATACTGAATGACGAAATTTAGAAGAATTCGTGCAGCAAAGAAAATCGCCGAAGGATATATTTTACATTACAATTTACGTAAGCGTGAAACGGTTTCACACATTATATCAGAACGTCGCACGTGTGATCTCAAAATTGTCGAGTGGGCAGTCGAATGCCATTCCATGACAGCCTACGCGATTTCGACAATCCTTACCCGACGCGAATCGAAAGTGCGAAGGGAAGGTGCATGTATTTCTATAAGACCCAGTTTTTCATTTTCTGATTAACTTGTGATAGATTTAACCTCATTTAACTAGATAATAGATAAGAATTGTATTTTTCTAATTATTACTTGATTGGTGTTCATCGTACTAATTCAAATCAATATCCAGACATAAATTGTCATGTACAGAAATAACAGAAATTATCGCCAAATGTAATGTCTCCGTTACGTACACTATTGCATAGAATTTCTATTGTTTATATACACTATTCTTTAAATAACATTTAAATAACGTTTTATTGAAAAGGATCTCAAAATATGTGTGGATCGAAACGTATGAATTTAATAAATTGTTTTAAAACGAATTATACATATGATTAATTAACATCGCTCTTGAGTTGGCTCTAAAAGGTTCATGTTTTTCTTTATGATTTACATCGTGCGAATCTATTTATTATTAAATCATTTTTCTAATTACAAAATTAATTACAAAATCAATGCTTTCGTAGTTATGTAAAAGTTATTCACTTACAAAATCATCAGTTTAGTCATAAACTAGAAAAATACAATTTTTATATTATCATCAGATTAAACTTAACTACAAGTTACCTAAAAAATGAAAAATCAGGCTTTAAAATTATCATTATGAAATCATCAGTTTAGTGATTATTAATCGTTTCGTATAAATAGCTTTAAAGGTTACTATAAAGCCATCAATAATTAATAGCTAAAGAAAATACTATTGTATTTTTGTAAAAACTTTCAAATTTTGAACAACGATTAATCATTAAATCGATAAATTTGTAGTAACTTTTAAAGTTATCACTATAAAACCATCAATTTAATGATTAATCGCAGGTATAAAAATATAATTTTTTACATTATCATGAAGTTAAGAAAGTCTAAACACAAGTTAATAAAAAGAAATAAAAACCGAACATACATGCATAAGAATTTTTGTAAAAACTTTCAAATTTTGAACAATGATTAATCATTAAACTGATAAATTTGTAGTAACTTTTAAAGTTACCACTATAAAACTATCAATTTAGTGATTAATCACAGGTATAAAAATACAATAAAAACCGTAAATAAAAACCGAACATACATGCATAAGAATTTTTTTCGACCAATAACTTTTATGTCTGGAAAAAAAAAAAAGAAAAAGAATAGAGTATTTGGCTAAATTTAAATGTACGATATAAATCGCTTTCTTTAAATATAACACGTATTCTGATAGTGTGTAACGTATTTCACTAGCGATTAACTTTGGAAAGACTACATCGTGTAATTGTAAACGATCGATTGGATGCGTAGCTGTAAAATCTCCGACAGGCGCGTTTCGCATACATGGTCGACCTATTAATTAGTTGTGCAATGAGTCGACAGCACTTCCAGTGCAGTGAGAAGCCGACGAAGCGAATCGCAAATTGCGATCCGCGGAAGCCGCGTTAGTATAACGCCCTCGTTCTTCCGTGATTGGAAAAGTATACGAGGCGATATACAGCGTTTAATAAAAAAAGCGCTGTTCTACCTTCAATGCCCCTAATTTGTGTTGTTTCGCTAATCCTTCTGTCACATTACTTTTCACCTTTTCACTACCGTGTTTCGATTCCCACTAAAAATGTAAAAGTGAAAACGAGATAAAATCCGTGGAAAACTATTTTGTTTAAAGAGATTTTGTAGGCATAAATAAATTCGCACAAAGATGTAAA
>NW_017259206.1:4304797-4336072 GCF_001594045.1 Atta colombica | reverse complement strand
CAACTTAAATATTATAATATTATTATAACTTAATTATTATATTATCATATAATTATATTATATTATTAATAAACTAATTTTGAAATTAAATTTAGTAGATATGCCCATGTATTGTTAAAAGGGCCAGTAAAGATTCAATCGCTTCAATTTACGCGAAGAGGCTCAAAGTTGCGGAATGATATCGTACATTTTGCGAGATCGAAAGTACACCGCGGATTCCGAGCGACGCGCGTTTTTCCTCTCCGTTGTTGTTCACCACCCGTGACGATCACTCGATTAGCGTATGGGAGTGAAATCTTGTCCTTGACATTATTGTCCTTCGTCACTTCGCGAACGTGCATAAAATAACCGCGGATTATTGCCACCCTGCGCCTCCATTTATTTCACAAGAGCTTATAATATATCTTGGCGCACGTGCTCCCGTACGCAAAACCACAAATATTAAAGCATGTATGTTCGAGAAACAATTTGTTCTGCTTCAAATAATATAATGACTTTTTTCGCTCTGACTTGAAATAAAAAAATTATGTCTAATTTTTGTTTTGCGAAAATATGATGGTCAAATTTTCAAATCTTTCTTTTTTTTTAATTTAATCGTCAAAACTCTTTTCAAAATCTATCAGAAACTCTAGAACTTTTTGGGGAAGAGCCAGAACTCTAATTAAATCGAAATTTTGATTATAGGGTGCCAACTTCATAAAGACAGAACAAATAACATTCAATGAATTCGAACCACTAACTTTTAGAAAATATTATACAACAATGTTGCAGAATTTTCCTATGCTGAAGCTTCATATTTCTATCCGCGGTTCTACAAAAATGCTTTTCGATTTAAAAAAATATAGTTTTTTTAAGTTACAAGAAAACTCTTGGAAAAAATTGTACAGTTATACGATAATGTTGTGAAACTTTTGAACAAAGCTTCATATTCAGTTGTTTTTACAAATAATTTTTTGATTTAAAAAGAATTAGACGTACTTAATTTTTTTAGATCAAAGTACAAATTTGAAAAAAAATTGTACGATGGAGCGATATATTGCGAAACTGAGACCTTATTTTTAATCGCTTCCACAAAGATCATCGCTCGTCTTCAAAAATTATGATAATTATTCTTCAAATGTTTTTTACAGTGTATATTTATATCGCTGACTTGCTTCAACACATAACTAAAAAATTATCATTAATTGCTTTGCGAAAAAAAAAACGGAAACTTAAAGAAAAAAAGAAACAACATACTTTTAAAAAATATACTTTTTACATCTCCACGATCAGTTATTATAATCAAAATTACAAAATACAAAATTTATAATTAAATTTAAAAATTAATATTACAAAATTTTGATTCAAAACATTGAAATTAATTTTCTGGAAAATTTTTTTTTTTCCTTTGTTTAGTTGTGTCGTTGTTGTAGTAAATAAACGAATCGATATATTTAGTTAGAAAGAATACGCTTCATGCGGATGATATAAATCGAGAGAAATCGAATGATATTCTGAATACCAATTGTTGGACACAATGTATCACCATTCATGCACGGAGATCAACTTACGTAAATCGTGGTGACGGTCGCACTTCTAACCATATCCCTGACGTCGTCCACCTCACGTATGGACGTTGTAGATGCCGGCGTGGGCGCCAGCATCACTTCGCTCGCCATCCTCGCCTTTTCTCGACAACTGCCTCACCTCGTAAAACTCTTCTCGCGTCGTTCAGTGCACACCTTCGATCGAATTCAAATTGCAAGAGATCCAAATTGAAAATCTGCGATGCATTGCCCCTCCTCAGATTTTTGCCGATGAAAATTTTTCTCATCTATTTCTCATCAGGGAATATTAAAGATTTGATCCGATAACAAAGAAACGCTACATTCACTGTTGAATTCATAATGTTAAATTATACTCAATTTTATGAGTTATTTTCAATTATTTCTGTAGATCGCCACTGTTACTACTCAATATATCATTAATTTAATTAAAATGATGACGTTAAATAATTTAACTAAAAAAAATGTATTAAATTGACTCAAATTTATTATTTATTAGGAACATTATAATATCGACGTTGTTTACTTCAAAATTAATCGCAGATAGATTAATTTATATTTGGACACACATGAAAGTTAAAAGTAACAAAATATTATTTAACTCCAAAGAACTTGGGACCATTACTCCTTTGATATTCAACAGTGTATAAATGATATACACACTAATCATGGCACTTCGATTCATCATGTTCGCAGCATTATCTCGAGGTTATCTCCCGACTGAATTGTCGTGATTTTATAATGCAGTTCCATGAGTTGTTAATCTTCTTGATGTCTCCTCTCGCGAAACTTCAGTATGGCAGCGTTCGTTTCCGGGAAAGTGTCCAAGAGAAGACCCCAGTGAATAAATTTAATTTCAGCGACCAAGTTCTTGGACTGACATTATTAATAACGTGATAATTCACTCGTTCATCGACAACTTCGTTTCTCTTGATATTTCTCTCTTTCCAGTTGATAATTAACAAGACACGAAGCAATGTTCAGCAATAACTGCACAAAGGCTGCAACTACAGCGGAAAATGCCTTCTTCCCGATAACGCAATGGATTCTCTCGATGGTGTGGGTCCAACATCTGTCTTCGATCGTGTCGACGATGGAATTCTCAACACCATCGAGGGAAGAAGTGGTCGAGTCGTTTTGTTTTCACACAATCCAATCGGATCCTTGGGATCGTCGCAGAGAAATTATAGCACCAATTGCAGCGGACGTTGTATGACTTGCTATATCGCGACTATAGATCCCAAGAATGAAGATAACGAGGTAAGAATCGCAATCAATACGCACTTCCGAGATGACGAATCACTCCGCAAAAGCGTGACGTACACGATTGTTCGCATGAGAAGGAAATCCTTGAGATATGCAATTGCATTGCCTGATCCGCCGAGTGTATTAAACAGTTTGCATCCACACGCAAAATTCACTCTTGACTGTCGTATATTTTCACTTTCTTTTCATTAAAATCTGTCTTTTCCCAGACCTTGAGTTTCTTAAAATACTTTCCTCTAAAATCTGTCTTTTTTTCAAACTTGGAATCTCCTGATACACTTCATTAAAATTTCTCTTTTCTCAGATTTTCGAATTTTCTTATACATTTTCTCTTCATTAAGATTTGTCTTTTCTCAAACCATGAGAAGAGACAAATTCCTCCTCCTAAAATTCATTCTTTATGATTAACAAAAAGGCGACTTTTCCCCCGAATAACTCGATTTTCTTCGTCAATCGATGTCACCCATTGATCATTCCGCCACGTGTCTCACCAGGGAATAATTTCGACTGTAGCACGTCGAATTTAATCACATAATAATCAATTCGGATATCCATCTACCAAGGAATACGAGGAGCAGCGCGTCGCCAGTTCCGAGCGCGAGACCACACTACGAGGCGAGTCAGCGTGCGGCTTTAGATTCCGTCGAGTGCACTGGAGACGGCACTCTACGGTCGCACGAGTGAGTCAACTGCTGCGTTTCGTACTCACGAACACCCACGCGAACGCATACGCGGCAGCGAATCAAAATAATGCTGGATCCCTTAAGCCCAACGTGATTGACCCTTACCCTACGGAAACCGGGTCTCCCTTCTTGACCCGTGAACAAAAAAGAACTCTTTCTCTCCCTTAAAATAATTACTCACTATTCTTTTAAGTGAATATACAGAAAGAACGTTTTGCTGAAATATTTAGAAATTTAGATAGATATGGAAATATTTGAAAAAATATCTCGGGTAGATCTGAGAAAATTTTGTTGAACCAAAATGTAGGAAAGTCAAAGATAATTATATAGGAAAGTCATCACAGTTGGAAAATTTGTGTTAAATTTAACACATTTTACATGTTTTGAATAATCTAATTTTTGTGTTAATTTAATACAAATACGTGTTAAATTATTTTAATGGTTCAATAAAATTATTATTTTCAGATCTGTATCTATCTAAATTTTTAGACCTCAGCGAAACTATTCTTTTCGTGCACTTTAGAGAAACGAAAGAACCACACCCTTCTAATTTTAGAGATATAATCCCACCAATTTTACTACGTTAAATGCTAAGTCAAGCGTGTTCCCAAGGAAGAATCATCTGTGATAATTTGTTACGTTAGAGATTTTCTAATTCTAGCTAAGCTTGGCAGAGAATTTTTATATTGTCGGATATTTTTAATTAAAGGAAACGACGAGCGCATCAATATCGCTGTGTGAATAATTATTTTTATCCTGAAAATCGTGCTCTCAAAAAGATGATAAATACAACAATTAAAAATATTTACAGCTTCAGCGAAAGACACGCTGCAAAGAATGCAGCGAGACTAAGTACATCGCGTAATAGGCACGTTCAAAATGCATAGTTGCATAGTTGAAACACCGCGCAGAACAATTTAATTAAACGAATAATTCCCGAGATGACGCACACAGATAAAAATAACTTGGCGAAGCCACAAAGTCTTTTCCCTATATAAACAATTTCTATTTTATCTCATTCTATTTTACGTTACACTGTTAAATTCAAATGATACCTAATTTTAATTATTTTTAAACATTTTTATAAATCGCTATTGCTTCTATTCAATATATATTATTAATTTAACGAAAACAATAAAATTTAATTTAATTTAAGAAAATGTATTAAATTTTATTTAAATTTAGTTAATTATTTACTAAATGTATAATGCATTAAATATGTTAATATCGATGTTGTTACTTTAAACTATGAAAAATTAATTGATTTACATTTTGACACGTATGATTAAAAATAACAAAATTATTTAACTTGAGAATTTTGATTGCCATTGCTTCTTTTATATTTATACTAAAAACAAAATGATGTTGTATCAACAGCATTATTTTAATTGAAAAGAATGTTGTTAATTCACATCACAATTAATGAAACAAATACGTCATGCTCTTATTTTAATAAAATTTTATTTGTTTCATTAATACTGTTGTTAAATTAGATTAGAAGAATCACTAGCTGAAATATTGTCCCATAGATTACGTAATTTCATTTGATTTTATACGATTTTATCTGATGACAAATAATTTTCTTCACTATATATGAAGTCATTTGATAAAATAATTGATTTTATCTATAACCACACAACTATTTCTAATAATTGTATATATAATTATACATATAATCTGATAATTACGGGATTTTATATGAATTTTATAATGATTTCAGGGACTCTGTCCCACATTAAGTGATTATGCTCTCTATTATTAAAGAATATTTAAAAAAAAGCTGTATTAATAGCATTATTTTTAATTAAAATAATGCTGCTGACATATATATAATTTTTTTTTTCAGTGTAACAGAGTATACCTCGCTAAACATTCCAAACTTTCCGGAAACTTTCCCAAAAAACGACAGGCTGTTACCTAGTAGCTGAGAGAATTGATTGTGGAAAGCGACCGAGTGAGCGTATTTCCTTTCGTAGAAAGCATCCGACAATGTGCATGAAACAATGCAGGCCGTCGCACAACGCGGATTCATTTTCTCACGGTGTATTGGATTACTTGTTCTCTGATGAAGGACGTTGTGTGTAAGTGTTGAAAAGACAGAGACGTAACGCAGCGACAACCTATCTCATGCTCCCGGCGACGCCTCCATCTTTTGCAAGTCTGTTTTTATGAGCCGGTTTTATTCATTGGGACACTTCGCGAGACACGATATTACCTGGGACTGTCATAGGAGTATTTAAAATAATAAGGAGTATTTAAAATAAAGAAGAGAAAATATTCGGCGAGTAATAAATTCAACATTCAAATGTCTTTAATACTCAAATACGATACGGTGCTGTTTGAGATCGCACGAGGCCAGAACCCGCTTTCAATTTACCACCCACATCGGCATTTCCCTATTTGCGGTTTCGAAAACGGCTTCGATTATCTCGAGGTACCAAGTGCGAGTACCGTCACTTTCACCGATTAATGCTTTTTAAAAGCGCCTGTTCGAGGATGGGATAACGTGTTATTATTAAAATACACGGTGCACCAGCAGTAAAACACTTTTCTTTACGATAAAGACAATTATTGAATATTGAATTGAAAATATAAATGTTAATAGAAATGCTAATTTACAATTAGCAAATATTTCGAAAGCAAAATGAGCTGATATCTATTAACCTTTCATCTACAACAATTCAAACATAAAATAATTTAATGTAAATTGAAATTCGAGGAAAAATTAAGGATGGAAATTTTTGTAAAAATGTATAACAATATAAGGAAATCCTTACACCACCTTTCTTTATTTCGAAAAAAGAGAGTGAAAGGAGGATGTTAAAAAAAGAGAATTAATTTTTTATCAAAAAAAAGATTTAAGCAAAAGAAATAATACATTGAAAAAAAAAATTGGTTGCTGCAGCCAGCCATATAAAAATACTATGCCATATTTTACTATCTAAATTGCAGCAATCAATCTTTTCGTTCAATGTACTTTTTATATAAATTTTGACATTCTGGATACAATAAAATTATTAGTTCGTAATGTTTAGAGATCATCTTTTAGAGAAAATTAAGCACGAACATGGCCTATTTATCCAAGTTTCAATATTTTTGCTCAATTTTCGAGGTTTTCCAAACGCTACTTTTAATAACTTTATCATCAGATTTCAGAATCTAAAATGCTATTTCTTTTTTACTTACACCTTTTTAAGCAAAAACTGGCCCTTTTTTAACATCCTCTATACTTTGACTACTTGTGCCAAAAAAAACTGGAGAGAGTAAAAACAAAATAAACAATAACAAAATAACAATTAATAACAATGTGTATACACCTAGCTAATCCAAGTTAATTTATGTGCGGAATACATGACATAAACGAGGCTCTATCACGCATACGCTTTATTCATGATATTAATCGTTTCCGAGTATGTGTCATGGTCGTCGTAATTATTCTAAAAGAAGTCGTCAAGGCACGTAGAGAGGCCTCGTCTTTCTCTCATCGTCCGCAAGGCGAATGCAGGTGTCTCTCAAATTAAGTCGTCGTAACTGAACACGATGTGGATCGATCGATCGATATTTCAAGATCAGTGGCGCATCGGGTGCATCAACATCAAGCCACATAGCCACTTTAATCTGGCGTTATTAAAATGAAAATATGTAGCACGATTAAGAGCTGACTAAGAGCTGAGTGGTAATATACTAATAACAATAAAATTTTTTTTTAATATTTCAAATTAAGTTTAGTCCTTGGATACAAATTTGATACATAATTTTGATATAATAAATTTAATGATTCAAAATTTTTAAACTTTAAGCAGAAATAAAGCAGAATTTTGCATACATAGACTGTTTTTTATTATAAAAAACAGGTATTATCTTCTTTTAATAATTTCTTCTGTTTAGAGAGAGAGAGAGAGAGAGAGAGAGAGAGAGAGAGAGACAAGAAATTTATAATTTCATTATTACACTCATTTGCACGATGAACAAAAAGTTTCTTCTTTTTGAAAGACAATATCTGTAATTTCATTATTACAACCTCTTTCTATTCATTTACAAAATGAATAAAAAGAGAAAAGGAGAGAGAAATTTGTATGTTTAATATTATTGTTAAAAACATTTATTCGATCGACTTTCTTCAAATAATTCAATTCTGATTAGCTTATAAAACCGATTGGAGATAATTTTTACAACAATAATTGGACATGATCGTGATATGCAAAAACTGAAGCTAATCCAGATTTTCGTGAACGTTCCTGAGATTCAAAAGACGTAGAAATCGGAACGTGTAATGGGCAAGAAACCACGGCTAATTGCACGGCTCCGCGAACATGCGTGTTGCAGCATGCCTTAATGCACGTTTGATAATTGCACCGCCTGTTACGATGAGGAATGCTCGTCCGCTCCTACATTAGAAAAGGAGGAGAGTCTCAGCGACACGCCTTAAATTAGGCGCTTAGTTTCCAGTACATTAATCGACGGAAACAATCGAGACGAGATCACACTCGAAGAGCACGCACGATAAGATCGCTCTTTTCCTATATCATGGCAATATAGCAACATTAGCAAAAACGTATCACCGTCGATGCATTTACTTGCAGAACGATTATACGAGATCGTAAGATACGTCTCCCTCAGATCGTAACGTCGACTTCAAAAATAAGTAAAGAATTCCGGTATGAATAAAGATCGCTTGCATGCAACAGGAACGACCTTGCTTTCCAGAAACGAGAAAAGGAAACCAGTTTATGCGGCATAGTGCGTTAATGCAGTAAATTTCTCTTTGCGTGTTGGTCCTTTGAAGCAGCTAGATTGCCAACATTCATATAATATTTACGGAAACTACACTCTAAAGAATATGAATTTTTTGGATGTAGATTTAACGCCATGCGGTATTTATATTTTTATATCATGTTGTTTAAATCGTAAATCCACATCACGTTGCACTGAAAAAGTGTATTAAATTTTATTAAATCATTTATTTGAAAAATACCAACTCAGATATTATTTGAGTACAAGTATCATTAATTTAATTATTATCCTTATTGAGTAAATATTTATTATTAACTATATGTATTATTATTAACTATAAATAAATTTTTAGTTGGTATTATTTAAATATTAAAATTTAGTACATTTTTTCTAGTATCAAGGATATTAAATCCATACGCATATTTTTCTAAACTACATTCTAAAATGTCTCCGAGGAAAATTTTACTCAAAATATATATTATATTATATCGAGTAAAATTTTCTTCGAGGATCTTTTGAAGTGTAGCCTTAGAATATATATTTTGTATACGTTTATATAGAAATCAACTTGATAAATTTATATCCGATATATATAAATCTGTAATTTAGGTATTGCCTTAGTAGCTTTTTTTATAACATAATTGACAACACATTTTTGCTTGAGAAGCCAGAACAAATGATACTCATTGAACGTGTGCCAAAAGAGAGATCGTCGATAACGAGGCTGCTCGCATGGCCAAATATCGATTGTTCATCGGTACGGATTGCGCAGACCGTCTGCAATCAGGGTTAACGGTACGGGTAAAAAAAAAACATTATAAATCATGCGACAGTGAAGTATTATCTACGTGATTTGCACAACAGCGTGCAAAAAAGCGCGAATTTGATTTGGTATCCCGCACGATCTTGATCGAAGAATTTTAAGTGTAAGGTAAAATAATATAATATATAAAACATAATTTCTCCGCATAGTAGAACTGTGATTTTATAAAAATAAGAGAATAAAAAAATCTCTTGTATAATGTATAAAGATACGGATATCTATTAAAAAAGATGTAGAGACTTGGAAAATAAAGTTCCATTAAAGAAAATCCAAAAATAAAGAGTCTTATACCTGTTTTCACCAATGTAGATTAACTTTAACCTTTATAGTACAAGAAAACTAACTATAGTAGCATTGAAATAGTGTCATATTTTGAAGGAAAAAATGATGAATTATAACAAATCTTACTCAGTAAAGCTGTAAAATATTATAAATCGACCTCTGCACTGGAAAGAGTCTGAATTAATTAGAATTCTAGTTGAAAATTGACAAAATATTCTGGTTAAATCTACTATTATAATTAAGAATTTTGATTGATACGACCAAAATCCTCTTCGTTCATTTTCAACCAGAAATTTTTCTCGCGTCCTTTAAAGGTACAGCTTACTATTCATCTTCCTAGTTAAAAATTAGAAAAAAATGAAGAATAAATTAAACCAAAATTAAAATAAATCCACATTGACGGAAATGGATCTAAATTGGATAACACCGCCACACATAGAAATAAAATTCTTTCTTACAGGTCAATAAATGAAGCTATACTGAACGATCAATGCGCTTCCCTGAAAACCGGAGTTACTCGCACAAAAATGTCGGTGAATTTATAAGTGTCCAGAATGGCTCTCGAGATGCATGATCTCGCTCGGGATCAGTCGGGGCAATTAAAGGGATAATTAGAGTTGTGCGATTCATCGTGGTAGTTCGCCGAAGACGCCGCCGTCCGAAGGAAGGCGAGTCCGTGTGCACAGGTGAAACGCCAGCAAGTTTTATCGCGCAATAAATAACATTGCGCGCAGGAAACGAACGCCATATTCGTCAACAACGTCACAACTCGGGAATAGTTTTACTGCCGAGCACGGTTCCCTCTAAGCTTCATGCGTCTCGCAAATACACGTGACAAACGCCTTCGGACACGCGGTCACGGAGAACGCGAATGTCCCACATCCTGCGATGAAAATAATCTTTGTCACGGGCCTTATATAAATTCCTCAGAAAATCTATTTACTGCATCTTAACCCTCTGGAACTGACGCCAAAATCTGTACACAGTTACTAACGCCGATTCTGTAAGACCCATTTAATTTATATTAATTAAAAGCGCTAATTAATTTCAAAGCGAATCAAAATAACATAACTGTTATAAAAAATAGAATGAATATAAGTATATTATTTTAATAAGAATAATCCAAATTTGTAGATGTACAAATTTGTAGATGTAAAAAAATTGAATTGTTTGACATTTTTGACAAAGAGATTATAATCGAGTGGGTTCAATAGATTGACTTACCATCAGTTCCAAAGGATTAAAGACGTCCTTCTTCCCAGATACTAAGTACTCAATGTATGCTAGTTTATCATTTTATTTATTATAATACTATAGTTTATTACTACAGTATTATAGTATTTCTAAAATCTCTGTGCTTCATAAGTCTTTTATCCAGAATCAATTGAATTACAGATTAACCTTTTCAGTAGATCCTTTTCAAAAGATTTTGGAACCACACAAAGCACAATACTGATTCAAATCTCCTAATATAAATTAATTTTAATCTCGATTAATCTATTCTTTATCTTTTTCTCTCTAGTTCTAAGAATTAAAAAAAGATAAAGAGTACATTAAACCGAGATTAAAGTTACTCTATGTTAGCAAAAATACTTGAGGCCCATTTCTATCAATGGATTAACTTTAATCACAATATCTTACTTTTAACTATTTTCCAAAAATTAAAAAAAATGCATTATAAACTGAAATTAAAATTAATTTACATATGATATTGATAGAATTATATATATTTTTATAATATATATGTCTTTCCAAGTCTCTATTCTCGTTTAACTCGCTATGTTTCTCGGATCTGTTTCCATTTCGGCCACCGCCGGAGGATAAGACAGGCAGAACACCTACCTGACGGGATTCGTAGGCGTCGGAGAAGTGATCGGAATCGCCTCCGCTGGACTGCTGGTCGGCTGCTGCCGCGGCACCGGTTGCGGCAGCAGAAGCGGCGGCAGGCCTGCGTCGATCGTCTGCACTCGCGCCGCGATCCATCGCCGCGTCGAAGAACACATGGACGGCGCTCGTACCGTCGGCGGGCGCGTCGTCGTCGGCGACGCCGTTGCACGCACGCTCCGGTTGTTGTTGCTGCTCGTCTTTTTCCTCCGTCGGCAGTGGCGGCGCAGTTTCTTCCTGCACCACCGCGGTCTTACTGCCCTTAACGAAGAACCGCGAGATCGTGTTCCACATTCAACGGGATGATGATGTTGACAATCGCGTCGGCATTCGTGGCTTCAATCAATGAACCTCGATCGACGCGGCACCCCGTACTCGTCATAGCCGAGACGACCTCGCGAGGAATTCCAAACCCACTGCCGATCTCCTTTCTTTGTTCAATAGTTTCTTTTCCTTTTTCTTAAGCAGTCTTCAGCGATGAAAATTCCCGCGATTTTTCCTTCGATCACTCGCGTATTTCACTGATCTTCTTGATCCTTAATCTACGTCTCGCTTTCCTCGGTTTATTCTCGCTTTGGCACACACATGCACGTGACACACTATGCACAGCTGCGTGGCGGCAAACGTAAACTCTTCCGTCGACGAGACACGTGGGAGGTCAACAAATTCTGTAACGATAAACGGACCATAAGAGTGAGAGAGAGAGAGATGAATACGAGGAGCTTGTGTTTCGCGAAGAATTTTGTTTTCCCACGTGTGTACGTCGGTGTCTCCTAGTTACAATGTCGCTCACGCGAGATAAAAGAGAATACTGGCATTACAATTTCCGGCCCTTAGCTCTTAACATCGGTCCATGGGTCTTGCTAACCAATAAGCTCTCTTCTCTTTCCCCACCTTTTTGATTCTTTTTTTTTTGTACCACTATGAAACCTTATAAAACCTTATTAAACCTTAAAGATAATGAAAACACAGATAATAGAAACAGAGAATAAAACAGACTTTAATTTACCCAAAAAATTCTAAAGGTAAATCGTAAATTACCTAACCGTAAATTTTAAGCTTGTCTTTCTAGCTGAACTTCTTGCACAATTCATCTTTTTTTTTTATTTTCTCCAATGTCGAAAGAAGGAAAGAGAATAAAGATGAACTGCAAAAAAATCAGCCAAAAAGAATAGACCTTAATAACACAGTTTCTGATAGATTCAAATTTCGTATTCCTTGTTCCTACAGTATTTTTCATTGTGTTTGAGGCTTAAGGCTTCCTCAGTTGTCATATATACAGAATAATAAACTTTCCGGAACTGACGGTGGGTCTATTGAACTATTTAATTATAAATTTTTTATCAAAGATATCAAACATATAATATAATTTTCTTTATTTTACATCTGCTTTGAATTATTCAGAGTACACAATTCTTCATCCCAAAATTCCATAACTTTTTCCTAATTTCCAGAGAAAATTTCATTATTTTCTCTGACTTTCAGTAATATTTTAAATTGTTTTGCATTTTCATCTTGATTCAAAAATATTATTAAATATTATTAAGAGATCTGACATCAATTTTGACATCAAATTTGACATAGCAATGTAATTACTCTATTAATTACTATTATTATTGCTTGTATTTTTAATTATTAAATTGGTAGTATTTAAAAACTGCGCAGATGTGATGTACATAACATAAATTTTTTTAAAGTCAAAGTTTTTTATTCGAGTCGTTATTTTGATTCCTTGAAATTAGTTAGTCCTTTTTAATTAACATAAATTAAATGAATCTTACAGACCCAGCGTCAGTAACTACGTTACTGTGATTTTGACGTCAGCTGCAGACGGTTAAAGAATGGTATGCTGAGACCGTGAATGATGCACAAGATACATAAATAAAAATTCTGTGTACATCACCGGCACATGTATTATTGTGAATATTGTAATGCATGTGGCAGTGAAGATGTTTAAGACCCTCTGGCTGTAAATTAAAAATAAAGATGAATTTGACCGCGTTTTTATTGACGATAAAACAGCCGATTTCCAAAAGATTCTCGTGTCTTGATTCAAAGTTAAACCTGATTTCAACTAATTATAGAGTAAGTGGAACTCATATTCTTCTTTTTTAAATATAATGACAACGTAATAAATTTCACGAATTTTAATGATTACTTATTATTGAATTTTTTTCAAGTATTATAATAATTTTTTCTATGCAAATGTCTGATTACGTTCAACTAATATCATGGGCAAATTAAAAATGTTTTAAATAAATATTTTCTATGTAATTAAAGAGTTCAATTATAAAATCAAAAGACTAAACAGTTATTAAATAAAATTACATGAAAGATGTGTGATTACAGTTATAAAAATATTACAGTTATATAAAATTGGCATTAAAAGAATATTTCCCGTAAAGCTATTCAATAATTAATGCTAATTCTATTAATTAATATATATTTTTTCTATTCTTCTCTAATTTAATTATTCAAATTGTACTAGTATAAATTAGTTTTTCATCACTCAATTTGTGAAGATCATATAAATATTAATGTCTCAAATGGATTATAAATATACAATGAGTCGAAATAAAGAAATTAAGGGCGATATTCATTCTTAGTCCTTATATACGATTTAAGATCGTCTTAAGTACAGTCTTAAAATGTCAATCACAGACTGGTATAAAGTATTTATAGTCGGTTCTATATTTAAACCCATCTTAAGTATAGTCTTAAGATGTCACGAACCAATCAGAGTCATATTAACATTACGGCATTACTTAACTAAACTAAAAAGAATTTACTAAATCTTAATACATATTTCTCTGAATAATATTAAGTAAACATTTACTTACAGTAAATATTCACTTAATAAAAAAAAAGACAGTTAAATCAACTTAATTCTTGTACCAAATAAATATATGTTTACGTTTAGTTAATATTTATTTAGAACTATTCAGGCAAATATTAAAATTTAATACTTTCTTTCATTATATGAATATTGATCTAAGTTTACACTTTCAAAAAGACAAATATAGAATAAATTAAAAATAATATGACAAAAATTTGATAAATCTCATTATCAAAAAACTGTCAACAATTAAAACTCTCACAAATCTCGCGGAAAATAATGTAAAAATAAGTACTTCTAGTTTTTATCAAGATTGTAAAAGCATTTGTGTAAGTATATTTTATCGCTATACGATAACAAACTTCACTTTACAGCTTTCGCAAACCGGATAACCTCAAACCGAAAGAAAACACAAGCTATCGACATACCAGACAATCAAAAGAACTTAGACTACGTGACCGAACTTGAACAGTCTCGTGACGTTATAAAAGCGCTTGCCCGACATCGCAATCTCATCGCCGATGACGGAGAATCCATCCGTTTCGATGTTCCCCGCTGATGCTTACCGGCGACGCGAGACGTCCTCAATCGAACGTGGTCTCCCTCTTCCCCTCTGTTCTGTTCGAATCCCCTTCCCCTTTCCGTTCCGCGACTTGACACGTAAAGTAATGCCGGGCGAAACGCGGCCAAAGGACACCGTCGCGAGAAAGAGAGAGAGCGAGAGAGAGAAGACTTTGCTATTTTCGTCGGGAATGGCAACGACGAGTCTCTCTTTCCTCCTCACATCTCTCTCTCGCTTTTTCTCGAAGGAGACTACGACGCGTATCGATCCTTCGCGCGAGGAACGACCGGGCGACGACGTGAGCGAGAGGAAGCGGCACGGTCGAAACCGTCGATCGACCGTCATCGTCGTCGCACGGCTGATTCACGCAGCATTCGCGCACACACAGTTGGGGATCTGGGATCCCTACACTCACGCGCGCGCGCGCGTGTATATATATATATATACATGTGCCTGCGCGCGCGCGCGATAATCTCGCGTTCTATACGCGTGTTCGTGCGTCGAAGGTCGCGTAAATGCAGGGATCAAGGATCAAGGAAGAAATCTTCTAGGAACACGTATAAACACAGGAAAATCCTCAATCTCATCGCCGACGAAGGAAGTACCTCTATCCTCTTTCTTCCTTTCTGCTGCTCCTCTCATGAGACTGGCTCGGCCCTGTCCCTCTTTCTTCCTCTCTCTCTCTCACTCTATTGGTCGTTCTCGCTCTTCCTCGTGCGAAACCCTCCGAGGTCTCGTGAGCGTGCTCAAGAGTATCCGGCCGCCCGCGTTCGTTGACAGCCAACTTCAGATTCCGGTGCGTGAACAAGATCGCACACGCACAGACACGAGGTATCCGCGAGGATATCTTTTTGCGTATCGTCGAGAGAGCACACGCGAGGAGAGAAGACGGCGCGACTCTCTCGCGAGTCCCCGATTATTCGCGCTCACGCTCGGCTCCCCTCCTCCCCGGGGGAAGGATCGTCCGTCCCGTCTGATCGACTGACCGACCGTCGCGGAGCGATCGCGTCCGACTTCGCACCGCTTCAACGCCGTGAAGTCCGTCGCGTCCGTCGCGAAGCGAAGCGACGAGGCGCGGCCCGACGGATCTCCGCGAGCTGGGCTTCCGCGTATATACACCACACACCAAGGGGCACCTCTCTCTCCCTCTCAGCGCGGAGATTCACCCGTTCGTAGGCAGCCAGCAGTACGCCGCACGCAGCAGCACTCCGCCATCCATCGCGATACGCACGATAAACGAGATGATGATCGGGCGACCGATCGAAATGATGGCGATTGATCGAGAGGTAGTTCCGCCACGATCTATCGACCGCTCGCGAATCGATTCGCGTGGCGCGCATGCGCGCGAGTTTACGGCGCGGCTATGTTCATGACTATACAATGCAACGGCGCGGTTTTCGAGCTGATTTCGATTGGGTGAGCTGAGTTACATCGATTCGATTAATGTAAGATTAATTTTAATCTCGGTTCAATTTACTCTTTATCTTTATCTAATTCTAGTGTTCGTTAATTAATATTGCTTTAATTTATTTTTCATCTTTCTTTAATTCTTAGAAAAGAGTAAATCGAAATTAAAGTTAATTTATACTGATAAAACTGTACGTAAGAATTGAACAAAAATAAATAATAAGTTAAACCGAGATTATAGTTTTACGTTAATAAAACTGAATCTTTTATTTCTATCATTGTAATTTAATTTTGATTTCGATTTAATTTAATCTTTATTTTTTTCTGATTCTAAAAGTTTGAAAAAAAGAATAGAAAATAAAACGAGATCAAAGTTTATCAACATTGGTAGAAATGTGACTTATGTTTTTATCAAAGTAAATTTTATCCATTTTTATCAATGTAGATTAATTTTAATCTTGATTTAACTTATACTTTCATGTTTTTCACCAGGTTTAAAAATTAAAAAAATATAAAGAGTAAATTAAATCGAGATTAAAATTAATTTACATTAATAGAATTAAATAGACATAAAACGCGAGTATTTTAAATCGATAGATAATAAAAAATTACTGAAAAATCATTATCATGTCAAGAATTCATAACAAAATTATCGTCAAAAATGTATCGAATGATATCATTATATTATTTTTTCCTAAAGTAACTAATCTACTTGATTTCATCTTTTGATCCCATTTTGTATTCAGGCTAGAACCATGTCTAGTTCAATTTATATGACATAAATTCGTCACGTACATACTTATACGTATACATTTCATAAATTTTTGTAAAAAAATCTTGTAAAATAGACTTGGAGAACTAACTTCATTAATTAACTTTGATTAAATTATCGATTCGTAATAAACGATAACGAACCCAATAACAAACAATGACAAAAGACTTCGCGCGAATTTTGAGAATTGTCAGAATCATATCCGAATTTCCTTCAGTTCATTTTATTTCCTTTCCTTAAGATTCTCGATTTTCAGTACTAAAAGAAATACGACCGAGAGCTAAGATCGTTACGTAAATATTTTCGAAACTCCGAAATTACGAGCGCAAGATCGCGCGACAGCGACACTCGGTCGACGAAGGGCGACGCCGCGTCGCGTATCACCGTCGCCGATAAAGCGGCGCGCCGTGCATCATCAATATGGCGGCGAATCTTGAGGAGGAGCAGAGCTTACGCGAGTGCGAGGAATACGTGCAGAGACATAATATCCAACAGGTCCTGAAAGACTGTATAGTGCAACTGTGCGTGGGCCGGCCCGAGAACCCGATCTCCTTCCTGCGGGAATACTTCCAGAAGCTGGAAAGGGTACGTAAGTTGTGCGCGGTTGCGATTAACCTGATCGCGGAGAAAGAGAGATAATAAGGATATATGTCGCAAGTCCCCGACTCTCCTCGCTGCGGAAGGTAGCGTCACAAGTTTTTTCAACAAAAGGCTGAAGTTTCCCCGAAATAGGTGACAAACGTCGTATATAAAGGACACGTCGAAACCCTCGCTTCTCGATACAACAATAACGCGATACATTGATTGAGGTCATTTGATTATGCTATGTATCGCTCAACTTGATGAAAATTACAAAAATTACAAAAATGAGCAAGTTGACTAGAATGTTTATAATTTTAGATGTTTTCCATTTGTTTATTCAAGTTGACACAAATCGTTCTGTCTTTGTTATTCATAGAATGTCAAGAAAAATAGACTGATGACTTGTCATTAAATGGAAAAAAGTTTTATTGTAACATATAGGGATAATTATTATTAACATATAGGGATTGATTGTATATCTTGAGATGAGATAATTATAAATATGAGTGATTTTGACTGGAATATAATTTTATTGATCAATGTGTCTTATGAATTTACTCTTATAATTTTTATCTTGTTTTAAGATAATACAATTGATCTCCTAATGAATTTTCTCTTTTATAATTTCCACTAAGTTGTGTGATACATAATCAAACTTCGAGACATAACCAGAGATGATCTCCATTTCCTGTCCTTTTCTACTAATTTAGTTTAATTTTAGTCTTAGTCCTCAACTAATTTTAGTCTTCAACTGAGACTCCTCATCTTTTTCTAGTTCTAAAAAATTTAGCCTGGTTCTGTCAATGTAAGATTAATTTTAATCTCAGTTTAATTTATTGTTTATCTTTTTCTAATTCTTAGAATTATAATTAGAAAAAGTAACAGTATAATTATGTCAGTATGTTTCTGCTAATATAATTTAATTTTAATCTTGGTTCTATTAATTCCTCATTTTTTGTAGTTATAAGAATTAGAAGAAGATGAAGAGTAAATTGAATTGAGATTAATCTACATTAAGAGATTAATCTTAAATTGAGACTAAGCCATAGAAAAAGATGAAGTTAAATCAATCAGTTAATTTATATTGATAGAAACAGACATCTGAGAGCTTCTCTTCTTATCTTCCCAAACAGCGAAGATGTTTACCCAAATCTTTCTCAAAATTTTAAGAGGTTTATTGATACGAGCTTATTGCATTATGCAATATACTGCATCTTTTAAAAGAAATCTTTTTTAGTTTTCCTGGTGTGCGAGAAACTGCGTTTATATAACAGATTTTTGCCTCTCTACTTTCTTCGCGTTCATTGTCCAACAATTGCAGCAAAAGGAATAAATGAATCGTATGGTGATTTTACGGCAGATTATTCTACGTTTGAAAGAAGCGTTATCAGCACTGTGCTTCATTTGATAAACATTGCAATCTATAAGATCGTTTTTCTCCATGGAAACCGCATCATGTTATCTTGACGTCATAGATAATCATGGTTCGTTGAAAAATATTTGAGGCTTTTTGTCAGACATAGTAGCGAATAAGCATTTTGTACATTGTATATTTGGCTCTTTCGCAAAATTGATACGTCGGAATCGTAATGACCAACAGACAGCATCATCGTAGGATAGCGACAAGTGCTGCTATCTGTAGCCATCTTTATTACAGTCGTTACAGCAGATACCTGAAATACCGTGGATGATAAACTTTGTATCATAAAATTTATTTTTTTATTTCTACACTAGACTTCATTAAGACGTGATTGAACTAGAAATTGAGATTGAGATTGGATTGGAATTTAAGCAATCAAAGCGAAGAGATTGGTTTTCTTTCTTTTTATTGGTTAAATTGCAATCCAATTTCAATTTCAATCTCTAGTTTGATCACAGCTTTAGAACTTCCTTTCTCACTTTTGCCAAATATTATACATATGTCCATTTCAATTTAAGTTCTAAAAGTATATTAGTTCGCTATAGAAAACAGACGTACATACAGAAGAATATCATTCTCAGAAAAGTGACTACTCTAAAATTTACTTTTTTCTTATAACGGTTATCTTCTTGTAAAAAATATTTTCTTGATAATAATCTTAAAATATAATTATTATAAATTTTAGAAAAACTTATTATATACTTAAAACAGGAATTTATTTTTTTTTTTGGAATTTATAAATTAATCGAAGAAATAATTTTATATAATAAACAAAATTTGTTTTAATTTAATAATTTTGATTAAGGTCTTACTAGGATTCCGACTATATTTTGAATAAATTTGATTTCTGTGATGAAATTATGATTTACAGATATATGAGCTTTTGAAATATTTGAAACAAGTAATTATTATTTACATGTACAATATGTATTTTTCTGTGTCCACAATGGTTTCTTTGCCTATATCTTTCTCATTTTCTGGCCCATTTCTATTAATTTTAATTTACTCTATCTTTTTCTATTTCTTAGAAATGAGGAAAATAAAAAGTATGTCAAATCGAGATTAATGTTAGTTAATATTAGCAAAAATGGGCTTAAATGAACTCATTTCTATGAATGAGTTAACTCTCTAATGATTAACTCTCTTTAATCTCAGTTTATTTAGGTTCATCTTCAGTTTATTTTTATTGCTATGTTGGACTAAACTTCCTTTTCATTTTTGCCAAACATATTTTATCGGACATATTTATTTCACTTTAAGTTCAAAGACTATATATTTGTTCAGTTAAAGAAAACTTACTTTATTTTATTTTTATCTGATTCTTAGAATCAGAAAAAGATAAAAAGTAAATTAAATCAAGGGTAATCATCAGAATTATTTTTATTAAAAAAAATCAGACTTATTTCTATGCACAATTATTTCTTCGAAAGCTACATCCTTAATCAGATAATTTAATAACATCTGTAATTATAAAACTGATCAATTATAGCTATTCCTTGTGAAGAATGGAATGACTGTGACTGGCCAGTTTCACAACTACATATGTTATTACTTGAAAAAAGATGCAGTGTAGTCAATAACTCTCTCTGTGTGTGTGTGTGTGTGTGTGTGTGTGTGTGTGTGTGTGTGTGTGTGTGTGTGTGTGTGTGTGTGTGTGTGTGTGTGTGTGTGGTGCAGATTTTATCATCAGCTTCGAAAGTTAATTCAGTCGGTTCAATTTACTTTTATCTTTTACTAATTCAGAAGAGGATAAGAAATAAGTTAAACTGAGATGAAAATTAATTTACACTGGTATAGGAATAAACATTTACTGTTTTTCAGTGAAGTTTCTGAAACAAGATAAGTTAGTTTTAAATTAAAAATGAAATGAGGTAACGAATATTGAAAATTAATCTCTCGTGAGAAATAAAATATATGCAAGGTGCATAAGGTTCTCTGCAGAGAAGTAAAATGAATAAGAAAGATTCTATTTAATTAACGTCATTATTCTTTGTCAAATATTCCTGGCTGATCCGTTTATCAAAATGGATTTATAAAATGGATTTATTATATGGAAGGGCGGATATCTTATGATTGAAATACGTCAATCGGAGGAGCAGACTATATCCTTACTTTGGCGTGATCCTTAATGCAGTTTCCGTAAGCCCCAAGACCTTTTGCCGCCCGTTACCTTTCCCATTTAACGTTAGCGACGCTGGAGCAATTACGTTAAGCAACCAAGTTCGTGCGGCCGCCACCCACGCGATTGAAGAACGCGACGCATGTCACCTAAGAAGATCGAAGGCTTCACTAAGGCGATCAAAAGATCGACGGCTGCCTAAAATAAACGGAAACGCGATTGCTATCATGCGGAAACATCTCCGTCGAGGAACGGCAGCGGATTCCGAGTATACCAAGAATCTAGAATTTTTGTAACAATAAAATGGCTATCGAATTTATCAGCATTTACCACGGATATCTTGTATTCTGTCACTCTGCGACGTAAATGTTTACCAAGTCGCACAAAGTGCGTAGGCCGAAGGCCGTTTCCGAGGCAGAAAGCAAAATATGGCGAGGTATTTCACCGCTGCGGGAAGAATCGATATGAGTAAACAGGGTTTCGTCAAGGTGACGTTAATTTCCTTTAGTGATGACGATCTCGTTGTTTACTGAGAGACAACTATTTGTTGTTTGTGATATATATAATTGCACGACAAAATAATTATGATTAGAAGCTCCATTTTTATAATTGGACACTATAATTTAAGTAATAATTATTATTATATTATAGTTCTATACAGAAAACATAGTTGTTCCAAAAATAACTGTAACTATCCTTTTCCAAGGCGGCCAATATATATTTTTTATACATAGAACTAAATATAATAATTATTACTAACATTATAACAGTACTAATAATTATAAATAGTGCTTTGTTTATCACTATTATTTTATCATACAATTATAGTCACACATCAAACTTTTCAGTATGTATTTCTCAACCATTTAAATGAAACATTCCCTTTAAACGATTAAAAAAATGACAGATTCTATTTGATTTCTGACAATCTGCAACGTCAAATTATATTGAATGCTGTCTAAAAACGGTGAACAAAATACCTAGCTTAATGCGGACGCAATTGATATCAATCTGCCGCAATATGCTTGGCACTGCTAGCATATAATGTATTAACATTTTACCTAACCGTTGCTCCGTCGAACAATCGTTTGGGAATGATTGTTTCCGTTCCCATAATGCCGAAGGGATCACGCGAGGATGTCTTTCGATCGAACGTCTCCATGTCGCACGCGTCAGTCAGCGTGACGGTGTCATCGAGGAAGGCGAAGATGCGCGCGGGACGGCGGATCATCGCCTCGCGTGTTGGCCTTCCGTGCTTATGCGATATATGTACATGGCAAAAAGCGCTTGCGAAAGAGAAAGAGAGAAAAATGCATATACGAGAGAAGAGAAAAAGTGGAATTTATTCCTCTGGAATAGAAAAATCCCTCGAGAATGATGAGAGATACGACGCCTGCGGGATGGAATAATAATCGCGAGACCTAGGAAGACTTATCGAGGAAAAAGGGGACTGAAAGACGCGCAAACATAGAAGTATTGAAGCGAAAGTTATGACACGAGATATAAGAACGAGGAGTAAACAAGCGCGTATAATCAACTCGTGGAATAAAGTGTCCTCGCAATTATAATCGCGAGGGAGTCTGCGGGAGCAAGAATTAAATGGGATTGGATGAAGACTTCTGCAAAAAAAAAATCAGTCCCTTTTTTTCCACCACCCTTTTTTTTCGTGAAAGTTGTTTCAAAGCGAAAAAGATGAACTTCAATTACTTTCAGAGAATTTCTCATTAATTGAAGCAAATGGTGCACCCTTCTGCAAGAATTATTTACCTTAAATAACCGCACGAATTTTTTGCTCAGGTTTACGTGGTCGTGAAACACCCTCTGTCGTGTCTCGGCCATAGGAAGGGCGTAGTAAGAGAAAGCGGAAAGAAAAAGAAGGAGAACTGCATCGCGCGGGGATGAAAAGAGGGCTTGCAATTGTGTGTGCGTACACATAAATGTTGTATGCGTATGTATGCGCGCAAAAGGAGAGAAGGAGAGCGCGATATAGGGGCAGCTGATCTAAACATAGAGCACGCTCGAAATATAACGAGGCGCAACCTTATAGCCAAGATAGAGAGACGGAAACAGAGAGAGAGAAAGAGCATGTTAAAAGCACCGACAGTTCACAAAAATGTGAGATGCCATAACCGAGGGAATCCAGCCGCCGATAGATTGTCCTCTTCCTGCGCGCCGCGGCGCCGATTTTCCTCCGACGTCATCGCCAGGAACGGTGGTCGCGTCGTGGCGCTTGAATTTATGAGAATAAAATATTCAACTGCCTCCGTTTGACAATAACGTCGGCAACGTTGTACAGCAAACTCGGGGGACAAGAGATGAAAATTCACGTAGGTAGCAACGAAAGAAAATCCAGTAGAGAGACGAGGGCGATATTAATATAATACGATAATACGAAATAAACACAACGTATAATAAAATAACAGGAAAATGGAAAAAAAAGAGGAAATACTGTAATAATTATAGATAAATAACTATTGTTATTTATTGAACGCTTTAGGATGATATATCTTATGAGCGCTGTGAACAAATACAATTTAACAGCAGAATGTATAATAATTTAGACGCAAGGTAATACAAAGATTACTGAAGATAATTAAAAAGAATAATTATTAAAGTATAATTACTAAAAGATAATTAAAAAGAAAAAAGTAAAGATAGCAGAGATAAATTTACATAATTAAAGAATGAGAATAACAAAGATTAGTTATTATAAATAAAATCAACGGACTCTTTAATTATTTCAATTCATTTACAAAATTAATGTCTAATCTCCAGACTCTTTCACTGGCAACTCCAGTTATGGCATTGATACAAACTTTATATGTAGTGGGACGCAAAGTAATAGAAAGTATAACGGTGTCACTGAAACATATTTCCCACAAATCCAAGTACTACGAGTCTCAGGTTTACGAACCGAGGTCTTGAAAAATGCTGTCATCATTGCCGCCGCCGCCGCCGCCTCCACCACCATTACCGCGGATCGATCCACTGGAGTTGCTTACGTTCGCGCGTTAACGCGAGCGGAAGACCTTACTTACCGACTACCACGAGACAGCATCTCGGCGGCATATCCGTCCCGTCCAGGAACCGTCGGGCAGGCGCCGAGTACGGCGGCGAGCGGTCAAACGAGCATCAGCAGCAACAGCAGTACGCATACCGACGCTGTCGCGCCGACGGACGCACAGACGCGCGCGCGTGCTAGATCTTCTCCGACCTTTAATTGGATTCCGTTCGAGGCCTTATAAAATCGCGAAGCGTGCGAGAGAAGAAGAAGAGGAAGAGAAGGCGGACGACGACGGAGACGCGAGATCGCGTGTGCGACGACGGGACGACGACGGTGGCGGTGACGACGACGGAGACGATCTCCTTTTCCGTGCGTTCGCGAGAACCTGCGAGATCGCCGACCTACGACACGCTGCCGCGAAAAGCGGTTGTTTCATAAGTGTTAACGCGTCGGCGGAAAGCAGAAGAACACGGGGGCAGACGGAGAGAAGGAGAGTGAAGGAAAAGGAGGAGGATCGAAAGAAATGATGAATAAGGTACGAGAAAAAGAGGAACGAGTGCTCGTAATCGTCCAAGTTATGCGCGCACGTAATTGATCTTGAGCGATAGATCAATATTAATCATCGGAGTTTTGCATTTTAAAATTCTACGTTCCTTTTCATTTTTTCGTCAGAAGTAGTGATCTTACGATTTCTTTGCAAATTAAAAGTGAAATGTCCAAGTGGAATGGAAAGAAAAGAATTACGTGAAGAAGCTTTCCCGATTGAAAGATTTGTAACTTCCAAGAAGTCGATCGTATAATTGTCCGTGAACTTCTTTCCTCTTTCTTATCTTTCTAATTCTGGATCTCTAATAATGTGTTATTATTTCACAAGAGTTATATGACTTCAACGAACTTATTGGATTTATGTTTCTAGGAAAAATTTATATGACCATACAATTATTATTAAAGGAAGAAAGCCTTCTAATTTTGGATTTCTGATTATGTATCTTATAAGAGTTATATGACTTCAGTAAACTCATTGGATTTGTATTTCTAAGAAAAAATGATTGGCCGCAATTATTAAAGGAAGAAGGCTCGACTTTAAAAGTCACAAGTGTAAACAGTAAATATATCAGAGAAGGCTATCCTTTTTATTAGAAAAATTACAACAGATACTTTTTAGTCTTGCTTGATATTTTGTCGTCTCTTATATGGCACGAAAGATTCTTAAATGGCAACTATAGTCTTACTATGCTACTCGCGTTGGTATGAGAAGCCTTCTTCAACGAAAAGTAATTTTCTAAGAGTAGTATGGCATTTACTCAGTCTTTTTATGTCATCTTCCAATCGAATGAAAAAAAAAAACAAGATACTTTTAAGAGGAATCTTAAAGTATCTTAAGATCAATGTAAAAAATGTTCGATATTATCGATCAGTCAAACACTTGACTTAAAAATTCTTACGGTCATTATCTCAGAATAATTAATATATAATTATAATTTTTATATAACTCATATTCCTTATTGAATTTTCAAGAATATTCTTACATATTTATTCAACATTTATTTTTATTTTTTTTTAGTTCAAACTTTTTTCAGAGATATATTTTCTAGTCATCCTTGAAGTATATTTCCCCACTCACACACTTTGCGAAAAAGATATAAGCTTGAAAAACACTTGCGCTGAGATCCTCTTACGTCGAGAGTGTGCCTAAGAATGTAGACGTGTATGGGAATGTATGCGTGCAGCATTTATTCGCCGCAGCCGATGATATACATACATATATGTTATCATTGACGAGATTGTATAAGAGAGTGTACGTCTATTCGTTGATTCCGTTGATGACTTTGAGTGGAATCTAATACGGCATGTTATATATAGTTATGCACATAGTTTATCCAGTTATTCATGCTCGCATGCGTTTCTCATTCCGATTATCTGACTACATAATTCTTCTGTTCCGAAGTTCATTTTAGATGATCGATAATTCGGGAGAAAAAACGGGAGAAAAGTTTCATGCCTAATTTTATGCTTCGGATGTAAAACGCACAAAGTGGAATTGCGGAATCGCGGATTGTATTCATGGAATTAGAACGTGTTCTATTTTTGCGGGCCGAAAGCGCGCGTCCGCCAGGTATGCGTAGTAAAACTAACAGATTTAATAACTATCATCCTAGCGATAGTCTAGTGTTTCAGTTATGTATATTGTTTGTAATAGCAATGACATAATGCGTCTTTATTATATTAGTGCAGGCCTGCGATAATAAGCTGCGGCAAACAAGAATACAGACAAGAGTCGGTTTAATTACATTTGCTACGTGCCTTTATTTATATGCAATTATAATTTGAATTGTTTGTGACGTATATTATTGTTTCCTCTTAATTGATCATTTATATATTTGCAATTTGCGTTGAATTGTAAATAGGATCCCGTGCCATTTTATAGATTATCCATAAATTGCGTTTAAAATGTAAACAGATATAATCGAATTCGCGACGATTTCGAAGGATATGATTTCGTCTGGCGTATCTATTGGATAATTCCGATAAATGCAGTTCTGCTCTTCTATTTTTAATGCATATCAGAGGCGCATGTCAGGCGCCTAGACGCGCCTTTGCGGAGGATTCATCGGATGGTCAAGTTTTATAAGTTCATTGGGAGCTGCGTTATATCGAGCGATCATTAGTGAATCGCGATCAAATCCCCTCTCATTATCGATAATTGCCATTCATAAACCTGATGATGTCATTGAACAATTTATTCTAAAATTGAAACTTGAATGTCTCTCCCATTGAAAACGTCCAAATAACGTTTTAATGAAGATCTTCTTGCAGGATACAGACTAATTGCAAGATTTCATTCCAAATTTCTAGTGTCATCCTGCGATTTTTTTCTCAGACATATTTTTACCAGCATCACTTCTGTGTTTCTCATGAATGATTAAATAATAGATACAGTTTCTCACTGTATCTTAATTTTCACCAGCGAGATCAAAGTATACGATTTATACGGAGAGATATTATTTTTCTTTCTCGAATTTATTTATATGTGACTCGTGAGACGTACAAATGTCGCGTTCTGAATGTATTCGTCGGTTTGTAAGACCCCGAAATAGATGTGATCGCGATGGCTCCTTGTATGCGGGTAACGTTAGCGTGCGCCGGCATATTATCATGGCAATTAAAGAATGAATTGCGAATTGCGCTGATTTGAATATACTCGTTAGCACGAGGCACCACGACGAGGCTCGCCACGAAGAGAGACGGCGCGTTCGTGCGTGAAAACGCCAACTGACCTATGGCATTATTCGCTTACCTCTCTCATCCCCGGCGATGTGCATCGTACATCGTATACATAAGCGACGGTAACATGAGGTTTTATCTAAAGACCTACATAATTTATAATTTCATGGTAATTAATATGCGCGATGAGGCGAAAAGCCTGGCCACGAGGGTCAGGCGCGTGGTTAATGAATTATTAATTTGCGTCTTTTTTTTTTAGCAATTTTGTGTTCCTCCCGAATGTGCAAGCAATATGATAACCGTAACACGTCGCTGTGATGCTCGTCGATGGGGATCGACAGAGATAATAATTGTTTTAATTCTTGGTTGAAAGTATATGTTAGTGTACATTTTCAATCGAAAATTAGTTGCAAAAAATTAATTAAAAAGAAATATTTGAAATTTCAATGTGAAAAATTTTTAAAGGTAGCGAACGTGTTAATTTATTGTACACTCTGCAATACTAAGACATGCTTCTACATTATTTATCAGGAAATCGATAACCGATTCTTGTAAGAATATTGTTATATTGTTTTTTTCTTTCTGTATTAATTGACTGTATAATTATATGTCCGAAGAGATTCCTTTTTATCGAATTAACCCGTTGAGATTGACAAATCGATTCGATATATCAAAAGAAATAGGAATAAATAAATAATATAATATACAAAATGTAATAATTATATTGACTAATAATTATATTGACTGCTTTCAGCAGAAAAAACAGCTAATTGTTGTAAGATTCTTTAATATGATTAATTTATACAGTTATACATTGAGTGAGGAACTCAATATAAAATTAATCATATTAAAAACTCGTTAAAGCTGCTTTTTCTGCTAAACGCAGTCATCGACATTTTAGTTAAAGATCTCTCATCATGCGTACTGTCATCTCAGCTAATACTTTATCTCGTTTATTTACAGGAACAGGCTCACGATGCCAAACAACAGATCGCCACGAGTCCCGAGGATACGGAAGACATGCCTGCGGGACAACAGGGCCCGCAGGTACCACGACGGCGAGGCGGAATCTCAGCGGAGCCGGTCTCCGAAGAGGATGCCACCAGTTACGTCAAGAAGGTCGTACCTAAAGATTACAAAACCATGGCTGCCCTGAGCAAGGCCATCGCCAAGAATGTACTGTTTGCACACCTAGACGAGAACGAGCGCTCCGACATATTCGATGCGATGTTTCCCGTGACCTTTCTGCCTGGCGAGGCGATCATTCGTCAAGGTGTATATTGCTCAAATATATCGTTTTGTGCTTCCGTCTGGTTGGTTTGTCGCATTAATTCATGGAATAAATGAATGTCATATATTTTTCCAAGGCGACGAAGGTGACAATTTTTACGTGATCGATCAAGGAGAAGTCGAAATATTCGTCAATGGCGAACTGGCGACGACAATCGGCGAGGGTGGGAGCTTCGGCGAGCTCGCATTAATTTATGGAACTCCACGCGCCGCCACAGTTAGAGCAAAGACCGATGTGAAGCTCTGGGGTATTGACAGGGATTCCTACCGCAGAATTCTCATGGGCTCTACCATAAGGAAAAGGAAAATGTACGAGGAATTCTTATCCAGAGTTTCAATACTCGGTGAGTTCGCTCGAAAATGTTCATTTCCTAGAGAGGATTATTATCCTACTTCACGTAGTAAATCAATCGGAATTTCTTCTTCAGAATTCTTAGAATAATAGAATCTTCTTACTCTGTTACAGACTTAAAATAATAAAAGTAATCCTTATAAGATTTTTAAGGATGTTAGAAAATAAAATACTATAGGAAGATAACATGGAGAGGGCCATCAATAATATTTACGATGCACTTTGCAGAATCCTTGGATAAATGGGAAAGACTTACAGTGGCAGATGCTCTGGAACCAGTGGCGTTCGACGACGGTGAAACGATAGTTCGACAGGGTGAACCGGGTGAAGATTTTTATATAATTGTCGAGGGTACGGCGGTGGTCCTTCAACAACGTTCGGAAGGAGACGAACCCGCAGAGGTCGGCCGTTTAGGACCATCGGATTACTTCGGTAATATATAAAATCCGGAACAGTTAAAAACGAATTTTCGTGAAAAGTTGATTACAAAATAAAGAGGATATATACTTATTATAACAGCGAGATAATGTTTCTAATATTTCAAAAAAACAAGAATTTACGATTTTTTCTAATATTTAAAGTTTCTATTCATTCACTACTATCTTAGATTGACGTCAGAAGCGAAAAAACATAATAAAAAGAAATATTTTCGATAAAACAATATTTGCAATTAATGAAATAGACTTATAAAATATACAAAAGATTATTCTTATTTCTGGGAGAAATTAAATCATATTTATTTCTATATAATTATTAATTTAACAGTTTGTCAGCATAGCTGTCAACATAATTCATTTCATTTTGTATTATGCATTATGGATAATTTATTTTCCTTCTTCAGTTGTATGATTATTTATTAATTAATGAAACAAAAGGAAAATTTGCAATATATTTTACAAATCGATTCTATCGTGGTAATAAAACATTTTCATATTAAAATATTTTGCAAGAATTTTCATTGTATTTTCTTGCTTCTGATGTTACTCACAATCTGCAATAGTAATGGTGAGTGAACAGGCGCTTTAATCTAATTCTGCCATTCGATTAACCACTAAACCTATAAATTTTTATGTGAAATTGTGTATGCAAAAGAGAATTGAAATAACGACGTGAATTTTTTTTGTTACAGGAGAAATAGCGCTACTGCTAGACAGGCCCCGAGCGGCAACTGTAGTAGCTAGGGGTCCGTTGAAGTGTGTGAAACTAGATCGGGCACGGTTCGAGCGGGTCTTAGGTCCGTGCGCCGATATTCTGAAACGCAACATCACCCAGTATAATAGCTTCGTGTCCCTTTCCGTATAAACTCGGTCTTTCCGCATCCTCCCTCCTCTTCCTAATTCCAATCTCGTCATTGCAGGCATCGCTGCCGATCATCCCCGACTTCATTTTCCGAGGGCTACGTTATTTTGTCGTACCATAGTTAAATCTTTTTTTATTTGATTAATATTTATATATAAGTGAATTAATGTGTTACGTCAGCTATCAATCAGATGTGTACACGCCATACACACAAAAAAACACAAACGGAATCGTTAGAGAGACGCTGTTAATATATTTAAGGCTATTTACGCACTGTGTAGCTCGCGACTCGATGCCGACGCGCATGCGAATTCATATTGACGTTGATCTCTTCCGCGCAATCTGTTCCTACTAAGATTCTCGTGCACGAGAAATTATTAATCCGTTAACGTCTCTTTCGAGAAGCTAAAACTCTAATTTTAAAAATAAAATTTATAAAATAATCTAAAAAAGATCACAGATGATACCAAATGTTAACAATATGAATTAGAGAACAGATTCGTAAGATCAGGTTCCTTCTTGCTTGAAGACGCTAACGAGTTATCCGGTTAATGGCACGTTGCGTGCATTTCGCGTGCATTGTAGATATCTTTGATCGAAACTAATACGATATGTCCCGACGTAGTTTATAATCCTAAGAACTACGTAGAAAATGCAGGCGCTCATTAAGCTCATATTATTACGCGAATTCGTGATCGAACCACGTTAAATTATTCGAAAGTGATTTTAAGGCTTCTATTACATCAGAAGTGAAAAATTGTATTGCCTCCCGCTTTTGTTCGATAGAATAAATTAGTGAAGTATTTTTTATGCATTCACGATAAATAATTCTGTCTACACTTATTTTTTATTTTGAATGTAAACTTCACAACATCCAATTAAACTTGGCAGATTTTATTTTACAAATCTTCAATGAATTTTACAAGTCTATTCTATCAAAAAAAAATTAGTGACATGTAAAAAGCTGAGTTCTTTCATTACAAATATATTGTAAGTATTGTGTAAAGCATATGTAATAAGTTTTCATTTCTGATGTCTAATCCGATATAATTACAGTAACGAGCCAGGAGCCGTAAATATTATCCATCAGCGAAAGGATCGGCGTTAACGATATTTTCTCGTTTACTGTTATATATTTTAAATGTTCTATGTTGTCTCATGAATTGTTAAATTATTTAACATTTAAATTAT